>NC_088303.1:24834087-25091002 GCF_032854445.1 Liolophura sinensis
AATAAGAATAAAAACACCTTTTCAGTTGGCGTTCAGACATATTTTGTAAGTTGGTCCATGTATGTTGTGCACACAATTAAATCTGTAACAAGGCATTGGTGTGGACAATGTACATGTATTTTCATAGATGTTAAGTTATGTTCAGTGAGGCAATTTGTTCTGGAAAAGCCTTGAAAATGGAACATACTCTTTTATAAGAAAATGGAAAGTAGGAGGTGTGTAATATTTTCTGAGATTATGATGTGTAGTAGATGACTTTTAAACCTGATGTATTGGGATAAGATTTGATGTGAACCACCAGCAAGTAAAAACCGCAAGTTTGGAAACTTTACACTGTGGATAAATTGATCACGGTCATTGTAAACATTGGTGGGCAGAGTTGTGAGTACAAAACATGAATGTGGACTAAAACGGTGGAAAAAAGTCCTTAATAATGCTGAAAATGTTTGTTTTAAATTCAGTGTGGAATGAAATCTGTCAGTACCATGATGATATTTCCTGATTGCCATGCATGTTTATACAGATAAAAGGCCTGAAATACTTATGATGTCACTGCAGTATTGAGAGTTTTCCCGAGGGAAGGAAGGCGGGAGGAGTTGTTTATAACAGGGCCTTACATTTGCACTTGAGATTAATAAGATAGTTCTGCCGATCTGTTTTACTCTTGGCTTACACAAGTGTTTCCTGGTCGATCTATTTTGGGATCCCCTCATCCATAAATACCTTCACAGTCTGTGTTTAGTTTTTTTTTTCTCCCAGTGCCTTGAAATGCCTCTTGGGTGAGGATCCATAACATGTCTGGCAGAGAAGCTGAGCATTTAGGCCAAGATAGGTGTATGTAGTTGAGGAGTTGCCTAGTCAGCTACCTGACAAAACAGTTCGACTTAAAACTAGAGTTGATTCTGCAAATCTTTCATTTGAAAAAATAACTTTGTTGGTCAAGGGCTAGTGATATTAAATGTAGCATTCTAAACCACTTGGCCAGCGAGGTACTTTCCCATGTTAAACATTAGAAAGTCTGTTGAAGTGTAATACTCCAAACCTCTCCATCAGCATAACTAGCAAGCCCTTTTCCTACCTAGATCTGCATAAGCAAACCATTCCTAATCTTCTTGGCCAGAGATTTCACAAGATCTGGTTAAGTGAAGCATTTGAAGTTCACATGTAAAACTGCTGTAAATCTGGTGGGAAGAAAATTTTGAACTTGTGACTGTGGTGAAAAAGTATTAATTATTTTTGATCAGTTAATGTATATGTTAGGGGTGGTGTGGTTTATTAGCATGTAATTTTGTACCCCATACCAGCATGTGTCTTTCATAAGATATTATATTTTGAAGTTTTATTAGTATAAGCAATTAACAAGACAGAATGACAGAGTTGTGTAGGTGGACCATTGGGATTAGGGCGGGGTGTGGGGGTATCAGAGGGGAGAGGTGGTATAAACCTAAGGTTTGATATGTAGGCTAAGCCCAGCTGGCATTGCGGTGTAGACATCTTGTAATGGACTTCCTTTTTAAAGAAGCTCCCTCCAGTGGGGAAGTAAGCCACAGGAATTAGCCAATCGTGTGGCCAGGAAGTCAGCTGCCAGGGACTCTATTACATGACTTCCGGTTGGTAGACTGGAGCAGCTGGTTACAATTCTAGCCAATGAGATCAAAGGATTTTTGTTCTGATGTTCGTGACAAATCCCCACGTGCAGTGTGAAGTGGTAGTAAACAGTTAGTTCTTTGTTTGTTTTCTTGTGGCTGAAATAGATGTATTTCAGCTTTGGAGTAGCTTGATTACATTGTATTTAATAATGAGGTCTCTTTGAAGGGTATTTAATAAAGGCTGTTTTTTTTTTCTGATGTAAACGTCATCATTTCTCAATCACAAGCCTGTGTCATGTATTGTTAAACCGGCCAACATATTTGTGTCAGATATGTATATATATATATATGTATTCTTTTCCTTCGATTACAGAGCTATAATCACCATGCAGTTACATGTTATCATTGAGCCAGTAGGACTATGTTAGACATTTCTTTCAAACCTTTTGCATTGTAACAAATGTGTGTTAACTACATGTAAATAAGGAATTTATCAAACCTGATACACATAAACTCAAAGGAGCAATGTTCAACCTTGACTAGCTTTTTGGGTATATGCCTAATTGGATGGTGCTTTTTGGCACATTGAAAACCTGTTGATCAGATCGACAAATGGAATAAACCACAGTCCTTCCGCAGACACTGACTGACTTCTTGACTTAAAGCCTCAGCCAAGCCAGTGAGAGCTGGATTTGAGTCTTTGACCTCATTGGCGATGGAATTGATATGCTGTGGTGAGAGCAATACTTTAATGAAATGAATAGGGCAAGGCCTTGATTAGGCATCTTTGTGTCTGTTGCAATGACAAATCCGAACTTGTACAGTCAGATTGTCATCAAACTTTGATTTTAGAACTTCACAGCACAAGGGGAGGTAACTTTAAGATTTTGTGGTGATGGTTGAGCTTGCTTTCAGTCATCTTACTGACAAGCTGCTTGGAATGCATTTAGTATTTACAGGAAACCTGCTCTCACAATCAACTTGGTGTAATGGTGACTTAATTTGGTCTGTAACCAGGACGTCAGTTTTAGACTAAACTTAAAAAGCTGTCTTTGGGTGTGGTTGTGGAGAAGTAGTTTGAAAGCCCTCTGTAATTGTTCATCCTTTTCACGTTCTTGCAAAATGCCTATTCAATCAAATTCTGAGGGAATTATTCTGTGTAGACCGATAAAATGTGAAGCCTTGGTCAACCCTGTCAATGTAGTTTTGCCTCTAACATCAAATTAAAAAAAGTGGTTATTAAATTACAATGAAAGTTGCTGTTTCAAATGTGAAATGGTTGAGGGACCAGGGTACCTTGTCAGATTGGTACCCAATCTTGGTGTAGAAGGTGCAGTTGTTTCTACCAGAGAGCTGTGCAACTTGTTAAATGTCCAAATCATTCTCCCAATCCCACATCTGGCCTGTCTTCTGTCATCACCATTAACCACATCAAAATTCAAATGGACAATGTCATGAATTATGTCCGAAATTAGCTTTCAACAAACTATGAACAGATGTGAAATTTTATAGTCAAAACAGATGGGGTTTAACTGGAGAATTTAGTCCTGCCTGATGTACAGTGTCCTTATGAATAGGGAATATGATGAAAAACACCAGTTGGTAGATACATGTAGTGAGGGGTGGGTATTGTGGGAGGGAAGGGGTAGTGGACCAAGTGGGGTTGGTTTAGGGTGGGGGATGATTGCATTTACTAGCTGGCTGCTTGTGTCAAGTCAAACTCCAGATTGATAAAAAACAGAAGCCTCTTATTTTTAAAATCTCCTAGCTCCCGATTTTTTTGATAAAGGAGTGTATTTTAAGAGTGGGTGAGTTGGACTCCGCAGAAATCTGGAAATGAATTTTGTTTGGACTCTATGTAACCCGTTAAATATTATAATCTGCCATTAAACTGGGTGTACATTTCAAACTTATCGGACTTAAGAACAGCTGGTGAACAAACTGTTTGTGGTAATGACTCAGTGGTGGTTAAACATTCCTTTCAGATTAGTCAACATATACATGTATAAAGATTTTAAAAATCAGCTTTTTTAAAAGAGGGAGCAGAATTTGGCTAAAGGTTCCAAGAATGTAATTGCGTGGCCAAGCTTATTTTTAATTGGCTTGATAAATTAAAGATAGCATTGCCACTTTTTGTAATGTGGTGGAATAAATTAATGTGAAATGAAATAAGTTTAAGGATTTTCGGGTGAAATAGTTATGTATCAGTTTGAAATATTCCTATTTACTGAGATCAGTTAACAGTACAAAACAAGACAATTTTATCTTTTTAATTGATTGACTGGTGAAGGGTAAAGCTCTCCCCACTTTTTGTAAGTATTTGTCGTAACCTTGTAAGCTGTAACATTGATAGATGATGGAAGACTGTTACTAGTACATAATATTCTAAAAAAAAAAAAAATGAGAAAATTCTCTGTGGAATGAAAATGAAATGTAATTTTTTGTGAAAAAGCAGATAGACAAATTTTCCCAGTTAAGGTTTTGTAAGACTTGAATGATTTAGTGTAAAGACACTTGAAGTGGAGCTTTGGTAGTCTAAACCTAGCCGATTGCCATCTGGCTTGTCATTTAGTGCTTAATCTGCAACTTTAGACCCTGGTACTCTGTCAGCTTGGATAAATGAGGGTGGTGGGGTTGAGGGGCAGGCAGCATCATAATACCCCAGAGTCTGAAGCTGTTAACAGACAGAAAAGCTGAAGTAACTGGGCCTAATGGAGACATTCCTGTAAACTATATTCCCCCTCAGTCTGATGCACAATGTACATATGTAGCAATCTGTCTTCATGTAATGCTGTCTGTGGTCACGTAACCCCAGGGGGAAAAAAGAAACAAAGATAAGGATAAAGGAACAACTAGGATGAATTTTCTGACCATTTTGCGTTTTGATAAGTTTGTATGAACATAAAATTAGGCAGACAAAGACATGGTTGAAATCTTTTGAAGCAATTCTTGTAAGCTTTCTGATTTGAAATTCAATTTTATATTGTCATTTAAAGCTCATGACATGTTGTTTAAACGTGTGATTTTGAGATAAGTAGTTACATTTTATATCCAATGTATCTTTGGGGTTACTGCTAGTGGCATGGTTTGTTTTACCATTGTGCTTTTTGGATGAGTTGATTTTACCAGGGAACATAAATGTTCAATATTAAGGAAGACAGCGCAAAAATTGTTAAAAAAAAGCTCTCAGTGGGATGTAAAGCTCCTCTCATCATTTCAAACTGCTGTAGCGTGTTTTCCATATTGAACTTTTGTAAGCTGCTGGAGTGTGGCAGATGTGATTAGGACATTCAGCCTGCTGTTGTAGTTGTATTTTGATGTCGACCAGAATCCCAGATAATCCCTTGTTCTGAAACACAACGCTTCGTACAGTTGAACCGTTTTTCTGATTCATATTGCCGTACCTGGCAGACACACCAAACCCTGAGGGCAGTTAAAGTTGTACAGTAGGGGCTTATAAATCAAACCTGTCAGGGTAAGATTGAGTCCAACCAATATTGACCTTAAATGACCAGAACATTAGCTGACCACAATTAAGTGGTCATCTTAGTGCTTTAGTACCTGGAACAGTTCTGTCATAATTCTTATATACAATAATGTTTGCATTGGTGAGAACGTAGCTTACATGGTGACATACAGCATGACTTCAATCTTTGATGCATGCATGCTGGCCTTGTTTTTCTCATTTTTAGGACAGATATTAATAGTGCTGAATGCAGAGAATTGCATTTCTCTTCCATTTTTTTGGTAAAGTAAAGATATGAACATGTTGTTCATTGGATGGACTAGCCATATGAAAAGAGAAGCTAAGTGTAGCTGCTACAATTACATGTATACCGACTGTAAAGAGCAGAGCAGGTGTCCCAAAGATTAGAACATTTGGTTGGTCCAAGAGGCATTTTTACAGTTGAAATTACTCTGGTGACTTCATTTGTTTTTGGACAAAACCAGAAAGTTCAACCTCTCCTTTAGTCTATCACTCGTTAAAGTTGTTAACCTACTCAGTTATACCGTGTTGTCAGTCATAGTTTTAGCACCCAGTCAGGCAATCATTTTCAGTGTTGAGTACACTATAATATAGCAGAGTAGATTAAGCTTTTTTATAACAATTTTTAAATGTTAATGCTGTGGTTGACCTAAAGTTTGCCTTTTTGTGTTAACTCAAAATACAGCACTGTACAGCACTCTGTCAATGCTTTACCACTAATCCGTGCTTTATGAAAAGGATTATGTACATGAAATAACGTAGACAAAAATGTTATTTGGTGGAAGTAACTTGTTTTGCTTACAGTCACAAATTTCAAACTCTGACCTTTTTAAGCTGTGATTTAACGCAGTAGCCTTCCAAGATGCTGTCAGGTACAAACTAATCAATCAGTCAGGTTACAGGTGGGAAAAAGCACACCTGGCTGAGATCTGAAGATTTTTGTGTACGTGTGTGGCCTGCTCTAGGGAAAATAAATCCATCATATTTGTCATATCATTGATTATTAATAGCTCTTATCGTGTAATGTTAAGATTTTACCCAGTCACGAAGCTTTTCACTCTGTCTCCCTAGCTTCTGATATCAAAATTCTGAAAAACCACAGAAGTTGTGTGTAATGATGATTTTCCATATTTTCTATGTGTGCTAAAATGTGTATCCACAGCGTGAACATTACATTGTTCATTTGAAAATTGTTGTTACAGCTTCATACATGTACTTTGATTGTACAAAACAGTAACCATAAGGGCTGTTGTCACCATGAAGCTGTCAGATTTCTCTTTCAGCTCATATCAACTAATTAGTCAAGCTAGCATGGAACTATGATAGTTTTCTGAAAGCCAGCTTAAACAAATATGTGATGCGAGTCATTTATACTGTCACTGACCTGTACAAGACCTACTACACATACTGCAAGGTCAAAAGGCGTTCTGAGGTTTGTTTGGAAGGTAGTAATTATGTTTTCCTTCCTGGAAATATGAGTTTCAACACCAACGGTAACATTTTCTGACGTACTTGCCTCTAAATGTGCGTTTTGGGGGCAAAATTTTTTGGTCATTTACAGTATTTATTGTTAAAAACACCTCTCAATGATCTTACACATTCCACCTGTGTCTCATTTGACAGGTGAGCATAAGGCTTGGTACAACTTACCTGTAATGGTTTACCAGTGTAATCAATCTCATTGATCTCCTGTAGTAAGTATGTGGCAGTAGAGTCTTTCATAGCCTAGTACAAATGTGGAGCAAGGTTTCTTCTGTCTCATGCTCCACCCCTAGTTTTGTCTCTTTAAGACTTCTCAGTGTTTTTCAGCGGAATTGAATTTCATGGTGAATTTAACAGATCGTGAACTGAGAGTGGATTCTGTTTGTTTTGCCATTTCAAGAAGCAACCCAATCATGTATAGACTGTAACATGACCCAAAGGGATGCCTCCTGTTGAAGGGCCGTCTCGCTGGAACATGTTCACTTCTTACCTCTTCAGCATTATTCATACCTGTAATGCTGTTATGCAGAACAAAGCTATGTAAACTTAGAAAAGTGAGGCCAGAGTTTAGGCACAATACGGCAATTTAGTAATGTCAGCGAAACATGTGAAAAGTCTTAATGGCCATGTTTTCATTCATGTATGTGTTAAGTTCATGGAGCATTTTTTAACTTTTTTCGCACAGAATGAAACAAACGGAAATATGGTGTAATTTGAGTAATTTTTAATGGAAAACGTATGTGAACCATGCTTCACGGATCTACAAACTGTCACATGCATGTATACCTGTACTTCTGCTTTTTGAACCCAGAATAGTTTCCATCTTCAGAATGTGTAGTTTATGGGCACATTGTTCAGGCATAAGCAGTTAGTCAGGACACAGTACATGTAATTACTGACGCTTAAATTGATTGATAATTGTTTCACTGTAGATAATTAATAATTTAATAAAAAATTATTTTTAATAAGTACTCGAGAATATTTTACATGTACGTATACGACAGTGGCCAACATTATGGTGGGGAGAAACTGGGCAGAGCCCGGAGGGAACCCACAACCATCTGCGGGTTTAGAATGATAAATGTGGATTGCTGAATATTACTGAAGTGGTGTAGAATCCTTAGGGTCAACCTGATACAGGTGTAGTCCGTCATATCCTTCAAATAACTTTTTTTGCTGAATAATCACAAAAATTTCTGGAACAAAAATTCACAGAATTCTTTTAAGAGGTGCATGCAGTTTAAAGTATACATCATGTGATGTGAAAGATCTCTGTTGTCTTTCAATTTTCAGAAAAGATGATTAATGCTGTAGTAGTCTGAATAACGCAGCAAGCTGAAATTAGTCAACCAGTGATATTTCTTATGTTTCAGATATTGATGAATGTGCCAAAGACAATGGAGGATGTGAGCAAAACTGCTGCAACACAATTGGTTCATTTTATTGCAAGTGCGAAGAGGGGTATAAGCTATCTGCAGATGGCAAGAGGTGTGAAGGTAGGGTGAAAATTTTTCTTGTTTTTGGGTTTATGAATGTCTGACAGGATATCTCTGCATTATTACTCTCGATATGACCTCATAGTGGTGTACGTGAGATGTTTTTCACAACCTAATATATTTTGACATTTGCGAAATACACATATGATTAATATTCATTTTTCCACAGCTAACAGGACATCCTTAGGTCACTGTGTATATAAACTCATCATCCATATTTTCTCTAGAACATTTCATTAGCTCCACTGTGTAAGGTATGGGCTTAGCTAATGTTACACCCTAATTTAAATCCTTCATTGAACTGAAGTTTTGCATCCATATGTCTCCTACAGACAATCTCTTTGGTAGACTTGCTACCAAATCTAAGTTTTTGACACATTTCACTCATGTCTTTAATTGTTTCATCACCCCTGTGCCAGTTTTTCACATTTGTGTAGCAAGATGTTTGGTAAACCTGATAATTTAAGCTTTCACCAGCTATTGTTGCCGAGCTATTAGCACTTTTAGCACTTTGTTTTCCAGTATTAGATTTTGTTCACTGTGTGAGTTTTTCATGGTCATTGCCAAGTACCTCTACATTCATCAGTGAAATGCTGTGTTCTGGATGACAGTGTACATAAACTGATGTACTCTTTATTGACTTAAGTTTTAAGTGTATGTTTTCAGGGCACACTGTTGCTGCTGTTTTCAGTACAGTAGCACTTTATGAGTGCGTGGAAATTGGACTTGATATAGGCCGTAACTTATGTTATGCAACATTACAAAATATAAACACTGAGAATATTAGATTTAAAGATATCTTCCTCCATCAGGATGAGTATCGTCTAGCTCAAACCATATTAACCCAGGTCACTCGATGCGCTGACTTTATAGCAAATTGTGAAGCTGAAATGGTTACTCCCTTAAAGCACTTATTTATGTAATTGATGGTATTTAATCCTGTATTAAAGAGTGTTTCCACCCACCATAATGCTGGCAGCCGTTGCATAAGTGAAATATTCTTGAGTACGGCGTAGAACACCAATCAAATAAATAAATAAATGAACAACAGGGATCGGGGTTCTGGGTCAGGGATGTTATGGGACACATTTCAGCTAGAGGAAACCATCGGAGCTTACTTTCACCTTAGTTGGTAGAGGGTTTCTCAAATTGCCAATAATTCGCCCTTCTATAGAGTGGGCTCTTCTTGGAAATGCACAATAAAATTTATCCTGAGGTGCTTTCCATCTGTGCATGCAGTTAACGAATGCTTTAACATTTGTATTCTGTAATGTTTGGTGTTTGTATAAATAATCATTTCAAATGAAGCTTTGATCCATATTAAGACTCATAAATGATTGTTATTCACTTTTGGCATTGGAATAGTTGATGTGGTTGTGTAAACACAACTGTTGTCACGGCGATGATATACGTGTGGGTGTGTTTTCAGATATTGATGAATGTAAGGAGCATAATGGTGGATGTCAGTACAAGTGTATTAACTCCAAGGGCGGCTACAAATGTAACTGCCCCAAAGGTCAAAGGTTACATGCTGATCAAAGATCATGTGTTGGTGAGTTTGATGTGACCTTGACCTCCATAGCTGTAGCTCCCCTTGTTGTCCCTCCACCCGCTAACTGTTGTTGTTGTTCTTGTTAGAACTGTCCAGAAGATATGTGGTACGTGTAGATATGTGTTTAGAATAGACAGAAGTGATTTGTTGACGTGCATCTGTAATAGTGTCTTCATGTGTCTTGTGTTTCCAACTGTCTAATTTTGAAAATGTATAAATTAGCACTTATGAACATATTTGAACTGGTATAATTGGATACATATGTACATGAGATAAATCACGAGATAAAGAAAATTAAGCCAACCGTGTTGGCAACCATCACACTGTTGCTTGCTGGTATAGGGGTCACTTTTGTAAAGTTTCATAAAAATACATATTTATATATATATATATATATATATATAGCTTTTCAGTTTAATTTCTAATATTTAACTTGGAGAAAAAAAGAAACCAGTAGGTGTGTTGAGGGCTTTTCTTTATCTCATGATTTTTCAAAATATACTACACATGATTTATGCAAGAATTTAAAATAAAACTCGGAATGTGAGCATGTACTGCTATTTAAGTAAATTTGATGTTATTGATTTATGTGAACTTTGTAGTGTGTTGTTAAAATGTGTATAACATACATGCATCATAGTTTTATCTGAACATTCTGTGTTCTTATTTATGATACATGTAACCAAGATATTGGTGTTTGCTATTTTTAATGAGTATTACCATGCAATCACAAGCTTCATATTAGTCATGTTTCAATGTATTCTGAAAAGAAAGTTAGAAGGTGCATAAGTAATGAATACAGGCCCTTATTTGTGGACTGGTAAAATAGTTACTAGAAGCGAAGGCACTTGCCAGGTGGAACATTTGCTGTATTGAAACAATGGTTTGAAACATCTGTCTGTGGTATGCTTGTTAGTAATAGCGTGTAACATCTCCAAAACGTCTGTTCAGTGCAGCAGAATTGTTGTGTGACCCGTATATGAGAAAGTAGATGACGTGGCAAGGTGTCTTTGTAAACAAATAAATTAGCTCTGTGCTAGCACCTTTGTTTGAAAATTCAAAGAGTTTTCTTGGGTGATGTTAAATCACAAATGTTCTGCTATGTGAATTGGGCTCTGGTTGTTTGCAATTACCTGTTCAATAGTCAGAATTATACTATTGTATGTGGAGTTTATTTGTATTTAATACTGTTGTATTACTTAACTGTCAATTTCTGTGTTCTAAAACTGAAGCCTTATCCCGTAAAGAACAAAAGGAAAGGTACTATTTGAAGTAGTTTGCTGACCCAGTCTGATATTCTTCCTCATAACATGTGTTTAAATTTACTTTTATTGGTAGTGTTAATTTGAGGTTTTTTAAATTTGACAATGATTGTTATTTTTTGTCCAAATAATCCAACTGCACTGTTTTTTTGTGGTTAAATTGGCTATAATTAATACCATGTGGACTAAACTGTTTGCAGTGTTAGCTGTCTGCATGAAGCAGTGTTCGTTCTGTGACAGGGAACACATGTTCAAGAGGCTATTGGGTGGTCCATTTGAATTTCTTGCAAGAAACCAAATTAAAAATTTTAAAAATCTAAAGGAAATCTAAAAATATATCAAAGGTGTTGCATTAAACATTTGATGGACAAGGCAGAAAAAATTATACATTCCTTATTTTGACAATTTCCTGTGCTAAGGGTATGTATCCTTTGACATGCATACTGCCTTGGTTTTTTTGTACTCCATGTCCAGGTGAGCTGTCTGGACATGTTGAGTGGAAAGGGTGCTTTAAAAACAAAATGTATTAAAAACTGTTCTTAGTTCACCTTAACCCTCTGACTGTTTCAAGTGTTTAGGCTGTAACTTTACCCCAGAAAAAAGATCATATAAAAAGATTCAATTATTTTCAGAGCTCAAGTTTCGTTCTCATGTGATTTGTTCGTTAAACACGTTAACTTCAATTTACCATAGCAGTATTATTCTTCAAGGGGTACTTTGTTTATTTGTGGGTCTTATTTTTTTTTCCATAACCGCTTTATAGGCATAATGAAAAAGTCAGATTTTCTAGTTCAGTATGGTTTCAAACGTAATTGCTGCTGAAGTAAAGTTTCACACTGAAAGATTTCTTGTGGAGGATAGATAACAGCTGAAGTCTTAGACATAAAACAACTTCCAGATTACTCTGTTGGACAGCAAATCTGGGTGTACAGGATAATGTTATTAAAAGCATAGAAGTCGTTAATGTGTTGCCCCTGTAGTGTTTTGCAGAACCAGCATTAAGAGCTATGGCTATCAGAAATTTGAAGCTGATAAATCTATATATGCTGAAAATCTTGGTGTCTTCAAAGATGTCTTGAGGCTTAATAATACACAGCTTCTTTTCTTCACTTCCGTCACTGAAACTGTTGGATATTTTGATGATGGCAGAGAACTCTTTGATGTCTGAGGTGTTATTGGATACATTTGGCCAAGGATTGAAGGCCTGGTTTTCTGCCACTGACCTTTGACCAATGTGGATTTCTGTTCTTATGTTATAATTAACAGTAATAGTGTTTAAGGTTTATTTGGGAAGCACTAATCTTAACAGCCTTGCAAAGACTCAATCTCAAATTAGCTTTTTTTATTGCTGGTCACTTTGAAAAGTGCCATGCCCTGGGCTGTAATAAAATCACATTGACTGTATAGGTTTATTTGTGCTGGCTGGAAATTGACCCGTTTGATTTGCTGTTTGAAGTGGTGTAGCTGCTCTGGGCGTTGTGTGTTAATTGACCAGGTTTAGGATGGAAGGGGGGCAGGTGATGGTGGTTTGGGGGTGGTGTCAAGGGCAGAGGGGGAAGTATTTAGATTCTCATTGACTAGATAATTAAATGGCCAAGGGTTTTTCATATCAGCTGGTTCTTTGATGATTGAAAAGAACAGTAATTCCTTGGTCAGCATCATGAGTGAGAAAATGTGGTGTATAATGAAACATCTGGTTTCTGGAGAAAAGAAACTTTTTGCTGCTAAAACTCTTTGTCCCTATATTTATGTGCGAATGAAGCATAAAGAATTAGGTTAAAGTATTCTAATATCTTTATGTTACCGTTGAATTGAATTTAACTGTTTAAAAATGAAGATGTGCTTAGCAATGACCTTGCAGTGTGTGCAACAGTTTTGGTGTGTATCAGGAAAGTGGCATTTAGAGGAGGTAGGCACTGAAAACTTTGGTATAAACCAATGTTTACTTCCTTAGTCATGAAAAAGTACATGGATAGAATGCTGCTGATCTGACTTAAACCATTTACTACCTTAATGACTATATATTTTGTGCTTGACTAACTTGCCCATTTTTCCTGATTCTGAGAGTTCTATAGATTTCAGAAAGGTGTTATGATGTTTACTTGGAGAGAAATCTGTGGGCGAAATTGTAGGTGATTAGGGTAGTTGCCAGTTGAAAATTTATTCCAAAGGAAAACCAAAAGGGTACTGGTAGGCTAGTATGATTAAAAAAGTGCATGTGTACCAAGTCTTCCAGTACATGTGCACCAAATTCCGATGTAATGTTGTTTTCTTTGAGGGAGATGCCTGTATATACCTCCACAGACCAGCTTTAGTAATTAATAGTTGTTTGAGGTGCAGTTCAGGGTGAATAGGTTCAGGGTTAGGGGGTGGGATTAGGTGCAAGCCTGCGGTGAATATGTTTGTGCATGGACATTGGTGTGAGGGGGAATTAAGGATGGATTGCCATGAAGAGGCCAACTACCAGAAGGTTGGGGAAGGGTTTGTGGGAAGCGTTGGTGACATGCATGACTCATGCTTAGTAGGTTGTAAACTTAACAAGATTTGAGTGTGAAGATGTCAGATTTTGTGTGGTTCTGAGACATATTACAGATGTTTTGATTTTATTTTTTGAGAAAGTCCAGCTCCAAATGTTAAGTGTGGACAGATTCTATGTAACTTGAAGTGTTCCAGCTAACCCCAAATGCTGATGTTTTTGAAGACTTACTGTGGAGAAGTCATGATTTGCTTGACAAACAATCTATTTGCTTTATGTACATTGTACATGCGTATTTTTTTTTATATGCATTTCTAACTCAGTGCAGATGAAAGATATCACAAAATACCTGTGAGTTTCAGTGAACTAACACAAGGTGCTAAATGACCCATTCTTTATGGCAGAAGTAAGACAGTCACAATTTGATTTTGTGTTGTACTGGCGATCTAACACTAAAAAATCCAAAAATGGGATAAATATAAAAATTGAACATCCACCTATTTATTTTGTCCAATCTAGCTTGATGTTTGTGAGATTTTCATTGCTTTTCAATCCTGTAATTATTTTCTTCAACAGGAAAAATGTCTGAGATAGTCCACAAATTAGATAAGTTTTATCTTTATTTTTATATCCCCTTCTGACATTGAAAAAAGATTTATTTTTCACATGAAACAACAATTAAAATTGATGTGGCCTTACATAAACTGTGATTTCAAATCTTAAAGTTGGACCCAGTTCACATGCATTTTAGTAGTATGCATCCATCAGGATCTAGAGAATTCCTTTATGGTTTGGGATTTTGCAGGTTGAAGGACAACACAATGTAGTGGGAAGCTAAATAATTTGCCAGTTCACCCTTCCTACACGTAGTTGTGTTGAAAGCATCCATTAAAATTTTCACTCTAGGTATATGCAGATGCGAAAGATGTTTTTAATTTTATCTCCATCAGCTTTGCTGTGCTATATATATGATTTTCCAAATGGTTGGTGCTTTTCAGCTATAGGTGATCCTTTCAACATCTTCCTTGTTCCATTAAATGGATGGGGAGAACTCCTTTGGAGATAATTGACTCCAAAGTGATTTTTTTTTTTCACTATCTGCCAGTCATTTGACTCCAGCACTGCAGATGTGACCTGTGAGGTGGAGTTCACAGAACTCACTCCATGGGGAATTGAGAACTCTGAGAATGTTTTGTGGGAAAGTTTTCATTGAGAAATGTTATTGCAACATGGGAGAAAATGTTGTCTTGAAATTTCCTGAGAATACTGTCCTAAATTTAGGGGATTGCCTGTAGAAAGAAAATAGTCCCTGTTGGCTGAGGAATGTCAGCCATGTTGTATGGAAAGCCCATGGAAATAAGGTATGCAGGAAATGACCATTGCTCTAGCAGCTGATGTGTCTGACCAGTTAAGCTTGCCACTGGACACCTCTTTAAAACATGTTCCCTTGTGGTCAGGCCAAGTTTTCTTACACATTTTAGAAAAAGAACAAATGTATGTCAGGATATCTTTAACTTTTGTATAATTTTTGTTATTGTACAAAATGTATGCCAAACAACATGCATGTATAAGAATGGATGGTCCATAACAGATTTCAGTTATGTACTTCTTTCCTTAAGATGTTATTAGTTAATTAATTGTTCATGTTAAATTTATTAATCAGTTTCACATTTTTTTCTCATATTTTAGATTGCAGTGTGACATTTTAGTGATACATTTAGTTTGTCAGGATCTTTTTTGTTCAAGTTAGGCAAAATTAAATTAGTGAAATGTAAAATTGTATTGTAAACATATTACAGTCATAAAGGAAGAGATCTTGTGAAGAATAGTTTAATGACCTTTGAGTACTTAACTCTTCTTATTTACATAAAAAAATTTTAGTAAGTTGCCAGTGGAGATTCTTTGGTTGGAATATGGTGGCCAGCCAAGATACCAGAATGTTACTTGCAGTGTCTTGTTGTTTTGCATGGGGCCAGGGAACTTATAATTTACCGTCTCGTTATGATGGTAATACAAGCATGCTTTGCACACTACCGGGATACTGTCCAGAAATAATATAGCCGTTTCGATGCTGTGGATATCTGGGGACGACGTTAAATTGCTCGCTGTCAGGCAAATGGTAATGAAGTTAACCCATGGCCAACTCGTGTCTTTGTAGCATTTGTTTGTTCGCGATTAACGTCACTATTGGCAGCTCCCATCAAAACTTAGACGCAGAGTAAATTGACATTAAAAGCGTATTTCATCTCAGCCTACCAACCCGCCAGAATCAATCCACTGATCATTATTAAATAACTCTTAATTTCCCGTCCAATTAACGACCAGATTTGAGGATAAATAGTGGAAGCCTGAGGAATTCTGAGTAATGTCATCAATAGAAAATACATTAGCTTTGTTCAGCAGTAGGAGAATTCAACAAGCCAATCCCAAGGCTGCAACATTGAGCTTTCGTATCATTTACCAGAAATTTACCACTTAACTGCACTCCAGAACAATGTACCAGTCAAGTCGCATTGGAGCACTGCTAATATCACAATTATTTCCTCAGTATCTCGAAAAATGTTTCAAGACATTTGAAATGAATGAAGCAAATTAAGGTTGATGATTTCAAGCTGAAATGGTCTGTTTGTATGACTTATCTACTCAGAGCTGAAAAAGATATGCTCTGTGACTTCTGTGGTTCTGTATTTTTTTGTTATTGGACTTTGAAAAAGATGAGAGTAAATTGTTAGATTATTTTGATATTTACGGCGAGAAGGTTTGTAAGCCGGTTCAGTTGGCCTTAAATAGATCTGGAACACTATTGTGCATTTATGGATAAATTTGATTTTTGCCTAGCTCCTTTGAGGTGATATTTGTTGAGGTATGATTGGACATGAATTGAATTATGCTCTTGATGCCGTTTCTATGTTTTCAACAAGCTCTTCACGAGCTGATTGATTGGGATTTCCA
This sequence comes from Liolophura sinensis, assembly GCF_032854445.1. NCBI lineage: Eukaryota > Metazoa > Mollusca > Polyplacophora > Chitonida > Chitonidae > Liolophura > Liolophura sinensis. The sequence goes on from NC_088303.1 coordinate 24,850,384, forward strand.
TGGTTACCCTTTGATTACAGTCAGGCTATTGGGTTGGTGCTACAACGGGTAATATTGGCAAGTATGACTCCACTCCCTGTCTCAGTGATGGAGTATTGTACAAATGTGCCCAAGAGAGAGGTATTCACCAACTTGTCTTCAACAAGAGCCTTTAACAGGACATTTCCAAATATCTGATACAGCTTCTGGCTGAGAGGAAAATAAAGCAAAAAGAAGAGAATACTTTGTTCTCTTTGGAATAATGACTTAAATTTGACCCATTTGGTCACATGTATAATGTAATTTTGTCAGCACATACAATTATACTAATTCAATTGCATCAAATTTTATAGGATTTCCTACTTGGGGAAATTCACAGTTATTATTATTCAAGTGCATTGGAATAAATTTTTTCTTAAAGTAAAAGAAAGCTAAAATGTGAAGCTAGGTTTATCATACAGATAACTGAAAACTACGCGTAAAAATACTTTCATTTATTTTTTTCAGACTTCTAAAAGGCATTCAAATATTTGAATTCTATGGTGGGCTTTATGGGCCATACTGACGGTATCTAGGAACTCTGACATCACATCACCTTTTTTCCTGATGTTCCACCAGAAGGAAGGAATTTTTGGGAAACTTTTATCAGTAATCTCTTACTAATGGGTAAAAAGAGTTATTCCAACATTCAGTGTCATGATTAGAATTAAAATAACTTCCTGTTATTCAGAATGGTTCATAAAGCCCACCTTAGACTTCAAATGTTTGATCGCTTTAGTTGTCTTCACAAAAATCTGAAAAAATAATGAAAGTGTATTTATGCATAATTTTAAGTGATTTGTTTAGTCATACCTTCTTCGATTTTTTGAGGTCTCTTCCTTCAAAAAAGACAGTGGACTCTTAAATTTTATCAGGAATGAATGAATGATTATGGCTTAACGCCACATTGGCAATATTTCAGCCATGTCATGGCGAAGTATTATTAGGACAAATGGTATAGTAAACAAAAAAATCCAGTTACTAAATTACTTACTAAGTAAGTAAGTATAGTAAGTCCACTTACTATATTATCATTGTTAATCTTATCCAACATTCTTACATTAGGTAAAGTACGTGTGATGTATTTTAATTGACAGTACATATCAGTGTTTAAAGACTTCTTGAGGTATTTTTCACTTTATACAGTGCTCAAGTTTATATATATAGAATGAATGAATGATTATGGCTTAACGCCAAATCAGCAATATTTCAGCCATATCGTGGCGATTTACCACTGCTAATATGATGACCACTGGGATTCAAGTGTGCCGTATTGATATTGTAATAAATTTTTGTGTCGGTATTCCTTTTGAATATTCAGATTATTGTTTTCGAACAAAGAACCTATTTTTGAAGATGTGCAGTTAGCTGTAGTTTTTGGATGTCAGCAAACTTAGGAATGGAAAGCTTTTATGTACTTGTTATACTCTCTGAGGAGCGTGGAATGTTTTACATAAGTTGCAACAATATCAATGTTCTTTTTACTAATCTTACTCTTTGATCAGACATCCGAGGAAATAAGACAAGAGACAGGCCAGAGTTGGAAAATCTAAAGACTTACTCCAAACCCAACTCAAAATCCAAGACTGATAATACCACTGGGGGCAAAACTAAAGCATCTGTGCGTGAACTCAACACAAATCAAAAACAAAAAGGCAGCAAAGGCAGTAAGGATCTGTGCCCTTTTTCATGGCTTTCTGTGTGTTTTGGTTTCATTTTTGTTGATTCTCTAATTCTGGCAGGAGTTCCAGCCAAGCAGATTTTGTACAAAGCCTTTGTACTCTCTAGAATTTGGAACATTCGTTTGTTTTTCTTCTTTTTTTTTCTCCCTGGTTGTGTGAGTAAAACACCAGCCAGTATGCACGATCTCCATAGAAGAAGTGGTTGTGTAGACACATTGAAGGGTTTGTTTGGACTTTTGAAGGACTTATGTTTTTTGCAGATGTAGAGTTAGCAGCATGAGAATTAAAGTCTGTTTCCATTTCTGCTGTCTGATTTATATAAAATGAGTTATGTCAGTGACAAGTATATGTACACATCCATGGAATTCTAATGGAAAACTCCTGTTCCTTATTTAATCATATAATTTCCTCTGCAGAGACCCATGTTGATGCATTCGCATTTGTACTGTACTTTAATGAGAAAGGAAACAAAAAATAAATATAATTCTCCAAAAGAAGGTTTTCAAAATCAGAAAAATATGGTATAGTGAAAGTAGAAAGTGAACCACATTATATCTATAGATATTGCTCATTTAATGTTTCCATAATGTAGGTGATCTAAATGAAGTATGTTGATGTTTATGTATTTTCCCAGACATATAACCTTAATCTGAAAACAGTTTGTCTATTGTATAGCAAAAGATAATTATGGTTTCTCCTTGATACAGGGTACCTTATCATCTATAAACAAACTGACAATCTCACAATGAGGCAGAAATCCGATTATAGATATATTTATTATAGTTTATGTGTTCTGTTTGTGTTGTTTTGATTATACACTGTATCTGATATCGATAAGTTCCAGTTTAATTAACCTACATTTTTTATGATCATATTTGTTCATTATCTGATGCAGGTTTCAACACACTAATTATGATATTGTAAAATACTGCTTTAGCGCAATTAGAGATACATAGATGTTATTTAAAGGACACATGTAAGCCTGAAATAATGTGTAATATATTTAACAATGTATTAAAGTACTCAAAACATATATTATTGCTCTAAATTTTTGCTGTTACTGAAGTTTGGCAGGCTAATTTTACCAGTTGGATAGTTCATGGTCAATTTAACTTCAGGTATATTTGTAAAGACAAATACCAGAAGAGGTGTGAGGAAAATTATTTGAATTGTCATTTCAGATTTACATTTGGTCAGCATGAACAGTGATTTTCATTTCAGATTTACATTTGGTCAGCATGAACAGTGATTTAAGATTGGACTGAGTAATTACACTTTGGAACTATAATTAACTTTCAGAATACAGAGGCCAAAAGGGAGGTACAAAAGGAAATAGAAAAATTTCAAAAGGGAAGCCAAAAGCCTTAAAATTAAGTGAACAGATTGAAGAAACTAATGATGAAAATAGGTTGATAATATCCCCAGCCTTTGTTACGACGACAATGGGTATGATGGCTGTTGTTGCTAGTAGTAATGCTTAATCATTCCCTTTTATTTTTTTTTAAATATTATTCTTCAAATGGAGAAATATTTGGAATATTCTCCCAACAACCCAAGTTTAATAAAAAATGCTGTGTCTTATAATGCTTTGAAATTTTCCCATGCAAAATTTCCTTACTCTCAATTTACCTCATTTTTCTTGCCTCCTGCATTAATATTTTTTCCAGGGTTGTTCTGATTATATAGAATTTAGAAAGCATTCAGTTTCAGTTTTGTTAATCCCGATTGTTTAAGCTCACTTTTGAGGTCATGTTATTTTTCAGATTTTGTTGTTCCCTACTAACAAATATTTGTTGATAATTCACTGAGAACCGTGATGCATGCTGTAGAGCTAGTTATCATTGTGCATTGTTTCTGTATTAACGTTGTCGGGTAAAATATAATATAATATAATTCTGGTACAGATATCTTTACCCTTCAAGATTCTAACTCTGATTGTTGATGTTGTAATTTTTATCACCAGTTGATTTATGCAGCACTTTCTTTCTACATAAGTAACACAATGTTGTTTGAGAATATTAACTCATCTAATATTCAGATTTACCCAAGTTTTTCCATACATATATTTTTGAGATTTTTATGGAAATTATTTTTGCACATTCGTCAACTTTGACTTGGTTTGATTTTGGAAATATTAGAATATGGCAAAAAAATATTGTGGAATATTAATGAAATGTATGGGACAATTTGGGCATGGTCATGTGATCAGATCCATCCAATCATATTCACTGAATGTGTTGTCATCGCTCTTGTTGCAGGTACACGCCACCCTGGCTATTACAACCAACCAGAACAGCCGTATATTGCTATGCTTAATATGAAAGTTCAGGGTAACCAATGAAATCTTTTCTTACAGCCTTGGCCATTATATTCAGTTGAGCCTATTTGTAATATGTACCAAGCTCTTTGGGTGGGCAGATTTAGCATTTATCATCCTTACTTCACAACCAATCAGATCTTTTCGTCTTGGAGTTCTTTAACGTTTAGGTCAAATTGGTCTGTGAATGGACCACTTGGTCAATTGTTTCAGTCAACTCAATTCACACACAGGAATTATTGGGAAAGTTAATTAACTATAAACATGTGTTTAGATTAATTTGTTACACAATTTTATGCAACACTTTGCTTAATTGAAATGATACATCTTTAGAGGAATCTTGAAAACTTGCGTGTTTGAAAAATATAAGGAGTTAGTAATCATAATTTGTAGCTTGGCTGAATCCTAATTTGTGTGGTTTTCAAAACAAAATGTCATGCAAGATACGGCTTTGTAACAGATTTAGAACGATCTTTCCCAGAAATAATTTTTGGAGAAGGTTCCAAGGGTAGTCAAAAAGCTGAACTCCTAGACGTGAAGTTTCTTGTCATCATTCCGGAGGAGCTGTTTGGTTCCTTGGTGTAAAGATATCCCCAAACATTCCATCCTAACCCAGTCCACATATTGCCAAAATCAAAGTCGCTTTGAATTCCAGATTTCAAAGTTTTCACTTGTATTAACTGTTACTATCAGCATGTTTGCATTCTTCCAATTTTTGCTAACAATAACCTTGAGCATGCTGGAAACCTGTGTGCATTACGGCACCAGAACAAGAATAACATCTAATACATTAGGACTGCCTCGTACTTGGCTATTTTAGGTTTCGCATGTTGCAAGAAATAATTCACATTTCTTCATGCCTTGAAGAGTGCACAGAATGCATGCATTTGAAGCAGCACTGTTAAGAATTATTGCATGCTGCAAATACAGTAGTCCTGTTTTGACATAGTAAACAAATTCTTTTGTCATTTTACAAAAAGAACACAAAGAGAAAATTAAAGTACCAAAAACTTGGAAAATGCAAACCTGCACTCATCATCTCACAATGTTTTAATATTCTGTGAAATAACATCTTAACCAAAAAGCAAAGATGAGAGACCGTAATTACACTTTGTAATATTTCTAACACATTTTCACCTGGTGGCCGGATCATGTAATCAGGAATAATTATATAATCAGGAATATTACTTACTTGTTGTATGTAGCTGAGAAACTTAAAAAATGTTGTATTTTACCATTGTACTGAGTAGAACTAATCCAGTTTGGGGTCTGAAAACATTGACCTTCAGCATTCTGATTTGCCTTCCCTTGCAATGTCGGTGTTATGTTTCTATAATCATTTAGTACAACAATATGAAACTGTTTTTCCAGTGCATTCAGCTGACATCATTGCCCGAGTATTTGTGTTTTCTTTGTGATTAGATGATCGGTAGAAATGTTTTCTTGTGCTCTAAGTAATGTCCTTGCAGATAATTTGGTTTCCCAATGCATCATCCAGCGGATATCCATGCTACATTACGAGCTTCCCCATTGAAGGCAACTGATTCCCGTGCTGAATGTTGTTTCCCTTTTGAAATCAGACCATATCATTCCTGAAAACAAACTCATGCTTCCCAGCACACTCAGTAGATATAGCCATGCAGAAGTCTTTTAATTTCCCAATAAAATCAGTTGATCGTTTAGCCAAACTTTTAGCGTCCCAATGTGCTCAGCGGTTAGCCTACCTTTGCTAAAGTCTTTGTTCATACCCTTTGCTAAAGTCTTTGTTCATACCCTTTGCTGAATTTTTTGTTTCCTCATGCAATCAATTGATGGCCACGCTGAAATTTTGATTATGCACATATATTTATCATGTAAGTAGAAGTTTTAGACTCACTTAGGTTAGAAGAACACATTACCTGTATTTATTTCAGATGTTTGCTTCAGTGGAATTTAAGTTGCATCTGGGTAAACACTTAGTACTTAGGTAAACAATATGGCATAGATGCTGGCAGTGCTGTAAAAATATTTGCTGTATAGCTCCTTAGCATTTCATTTCTAGGCAAGAATCCTATGCAAAGACAGCTTGGTATGTAGAGGTTGATATTTCTAGAATTTAGAATTCAGTTTTTGGTGGTAATTTTGGTGTATAATTTGCTGTAGTTATCTTATTTTGTGATCTAATGTAATTTTTGAAAAATATCATCTTGAGACAGTCAGAGCAGACTTTTTTTTATTTATAAATCTATGCTGTTTGTACAAGAGGTGTTCAGACATTAAAAGGGAATATAATTAATGGTCGATTATTTTTGTGGTTAGTTAATGGTTAAATATGGTAATTAAATTAAAAAGAAAGTGTAGCCTTTCCACTTATGTATTAAACATTAAATAAAGTCTTGGTCTAAATAAGCAGATAATTTAAAAGTAAAGTATGCATTACAGTGGGAGAATGCTGAACATTCAGGGTAGTGCCAGAATTAAACCAATGACTGCTTTGTAGTAAGAAATAATGTTAGGGATGATAAAGACATGAATTTTGTAGAGGTCAAGTTATTTTAAATGCTTCATTTTGAAAAAAAATTAATGCATTGTAGTTAAAGCCAAAGTTTGCTGTATAAACAAATGTTTAAGAAATTGACGATTTAATGCCTTGAGCGTCTAGTAAGGTAAAATGAAAAGCTAATGGGAGTGCATAATGCTTTTGATAACTAGATTTTTTTTTACCTCAGGTCACACAAACATTCATTATAAAACAGTCTAATTGAATACTCATATATCCTTGACCTTTAAATACTACATATATACCATATGCTGAAACAGGCCTACAGGTGCATGTTTGATTATTTGCATGTGAAAAGTGAACTATGGTTGGTTTAAACTATTATCTCCCTGTCGTAACTCTGCTTGCAGACTGTATCAGTGGTAAATTTCCTCATGTAATTGTGGAAAGCAAAAATATAACATCTGAAAATGTTTAAAATTTAGTTTTAACAACATTGCATTTTGATAAAGGTGTGTGTCACCAAATGTTTGTCTAATAATGTAAAAAAACATTAACTGTTGTAATGGGCATTAATGGTACCTGTAGATGTCAGTTTGATCTTGGTTAATCGTTAATAACACTTGTACATGTAAATGCATTTTGGACACCATTTAACTCTCAAACAAGTGCATTAAGAAATTATTTTTTTGTTTTTGATTGTGTGAAAAATTTAATTTTGTTGGACATGGACAATGCTGTTAGACAGGCGGACAACATAGGTCATATCTGTTGTTGTTGTACAATCCCCAGACAGGGCTTGTGAACGAACTCGATTACACTTCTAAACATGTACATGTTCTAAAGTTAATACATTTGTATCTTGCAGCGATGGCAGGTTGCACTGTGAAGAATGGAGGATGTGAACAGCTTTGTGTGGATGGCTATGATGGACAGTTTCATTGTCGCTGCCGTGCGGGTTATAGGCTGGGAACAGATGGAAAGTCATGCCAAGGTTTGTGGAGTCTTACGAGAAATGAAAACTTTTCCATTCTTTCAATATAAAATGTAAAAATAACTGTAGATTATTGGTTGCCATTAACAAAGACTTAAAATAAATCTAATAATTAAACCACTATTTTACTTCAAAAGTATGAAATATAAGTTTGAGAATGTTTGAAACTTGGCCCTCACTGGTTCAGCATGTTAAAGCACTGGAACACTGTAACTGTCAGACCTTTGGCCATTGAGGGCACATGCTAATATTTACAACTCTTGGCTGCTTTGACCGCTGCTTTAGGTAAGGAGGTTTGCCAGTTGTGCCAGATATACTTGGCCAAGGGAAGTGGGTTACTCCAGAGTGTCAAGATGTAGGTGCAAACATTCTTGTGTAATTTGGGGCAACTGGCTGTATTTTAGTAGGATTGGCACATTTTTTTTACATCTTATAGCTCAGTAAAAATGGCTGCCTTATATGTGATTGGCTTATGACTGTATATTGGAACCTAATTGCTCTCTCCACTGAAGTATCACGCCAAAGATATCTGACATGACACCCCACACGGTCATATTATACTGACACTGGACCTGTTTCAATGCTCTGACCTTTCAGTGCTTAGAGCCAAGGGAGGCAGCATCAAGTACCATTTTTAAAGTCTTTGGTATGAGCCAACCTGGGTTTGAGCCCAGTCTGTTGACACCAATCAAATGAATACATAAATAATACTCTACTTGTTACATTGTTTGTCTTGGTTACAGAAGTGGACCCATGCCGTAGGTCTAATGGTGGTTGTGAGCACACATGCTCCAGTGTGAAGGGGCAGGCCATCTGTAGCTGTCGTACAGGCTATCAGCTCACCAGGGACTTTAAGACCTGCGAAGGTATGGCAAAATTCATGCCCATTTTGGAACGTTACCTATGTATAAACTTGACTTCTGGCTGAGAAATGTGTTGTCTTTATAATTATAATGAATATCTTGGACAAGTGTTTTGATTTCATCCAGCATTGACCTAAGGAATTTAGGCAAAACATTCAATCAACAGGATTTGACATAAAAAAAAGCCCTTCAATTCAGAAAAAAAAAACTATGGGCATATTGTCTGAGAAGGTTTTTGTTGCTTCAAGGATCACATGGTATATTGTCACTGTTGAACATGGTTAGATAAGACATAGGTACATCTTAGCCAGATCTTCAATACTACGGAAGTGGACACTTAAGTGAAATAACTGTAGTATATGTGATCAAGGAAACACGTTTAAGATGCTTAAAGTTGATGATGATGGTGATTCTTGCAGATGTGGATGAGTGCAAGAAGAACAATGGTGACTGCACCCAATCCTGTGTCAACACAAAGGGTTCATTCACCTGTGCATGTAACCTAGGCTTCCAGCTCGGGGTTGACCAGAGGTCCTGTTATCGTGAGTAACCACACACCTTCCCAATCAGATAACAATTTTCATGTCTTTCTTATGTTGTTGTTGTTGTTGCCCTTTGCAGGCGTTCTGTGCAATCAGGTCTGAAACAAGATATACTTGAGTCATACCAGTTGTGTTCAAAGTTTGAAGAGAATAAATAGAAGAAAATTTATAACTTCTTTTCTTGGGAGCTAGCATTTATTAAAGGAGACATGCTATTTACTATATAGTGGTGTCTTCTTTGCATCCTTTTTGGTGACTCACACTCTGCTTCAGTGAGGCATCACTGTAGATCTGGCAGGAACACCGGCCATCCTGCTACATGGACACATGCATGCTCTTCCTCTGATCTGATCTGATCTTTGACGATGTTCAAACCCAAAGTAAATAAACAAACAATTCCAAAAACCATTTAACAATATGTTTACTATATAATCTATGAAATCATCACAAACCACTGTTTGACTTCTTGGATGTTACGCTATATTATTTGTAGAGCCCTATTCCACAAAGTCATTTCTGACTTAAGTCAAAATTTAAAGCCGCTTTACATTTTGCTTAGTTTTTTGGTTCTGGAAGAAGAAATTTGGATACTTTTGTCTTCAGTTAATACTGATGAGGTGGACAAAATTTTAATTTCTATAACTGAAAATAAGCTTTATGATCGTATTTTAATTTTTGACTCAAGTCAAGTAAAAATGATCAAGTAAACCAAGTGTTGTTTGGCAAGGTTAAAGCAATTGGCATCTTCTAGTTTCCAATTTTTACATATTGTGATATGCGACGTTCATTTTCAATCCTGTAAATGTTTTTCCAAAGAACGTTTTCTGTGGAATGTATTATCTTCATGCATCTTGGCTCACTTTACCGTTATTGTATCAGTTATCTTTTATACAAGTTTGCTCCTTCCATGTGCTTGCGTTATGTTTTACATATATCTACTGTATGAAACAAATATGGTTGCTTTTTGGCTACAGATTAAAATAGTCACTACTCGAATGAACTCTAAATTTAAACATTCAGGATACTGGACAGATTACTAACTTTTATGTGGTGATAAGGCAAAGTAATACATATTGCACTTGAGGGTCAAGACAAGGGTAACAATAAACACTTTAAATTATCAGATGTCCAACTTGAATTTGAATCATTTTAATATTGTGAAAATTAATGTAAAAGAGACTGTAAAATCAAGCTGCACTAAATTAAAGTTACTTTGCTGTTGAATCACTGCAGAACTTTACATGGCTGTTATACACTGAGAGTAGATCAGCATCTTGCAACTCATTACCCTGGTACTTTACATGAAGGGTTCTTTCATCTCTCCATCTTGTCTTGTTTTTGGTTATGTTCTTAAAGCTACCAAAGGAATGCCTAATTCTAAAGGTAAAGTATGCTCAAGAGGGAAAAACTAGATCTTAGTCAACCAGTACAAAACAGGTCTCTTCATCCCTACATTTTTTCTGTGCCAAAGTTATCTCCCTTGTCCAAGCTTTTCATTGTTGGAGTAGACACGTGTTTGTCTTCATTGATCTGGAAAGTTTCTGCCTTTATCCCTGCTTTTTTGATTGCACAGTAGTTCCATGTCCATAGTGTGTCAATTATTCCATGTCCATATTTTGTCCACTTTTCTATGTCTATACTACAGTGTTTATGCTATTCCATGTCAATGTTTCGCAATGTCTGATCTTGAAATGATCAAGCTATCTCTTCCATATCTTTGTGTAAATTGTTACCTGTGTAGATGTGTAGTTCAGAATACAGTTTAGATCGCAGTCTGGCTTATTTTTCCTCACCATACAAGTTCAGATACCATGTTTTGTTAACCATATGAATTATACACTGTATTAGGTATGTACTGATATGCCTTAGTCAAAGTCTCCTCATCCGTCTGTATTTGCAGTGTACATAATTAGATCAGGATGCTCCATCCTGTCAGTATATATTCCTTCCAGTATACTGATTATTCAAAGGTTCAGCTTGTTATTATGCTTTGCTAGACTCTTTCAGAATTTGCTAATTTAATGGTCAGTACATCACCAGGCCTTCTTTTCCATTGAAAGATTTTTAAAGACTGATCATATTGATTAATGTCAAAGATATTTGGGTAACTAGGTAAGCAAATTTCACTTTTCTGAGTTCTTCATATGACTGAAGGTGGATGTAGAGTGTTGAGAATTAGGGTTTGGTGTAGAGGGAGAGAGATAGTGTGTGGGGGTGGGGGGTTAGGTCTGTGGGTGGAGAGAGGATATGGATGACGGGGAGTAGTTTTACTACAGTCTTGTTTTAATTAGCATACCGCCATTCCCATAATTCTGCACTTGCTGTTGTCTGTCATCTAGTTCTCTCGATTGACCTTACTTCTAAAACCTGACTTTTCTATTCCCTTCAGCTTTGCTCTGTCTGAAAAACAAGATGTTGCCTAATATAAGCAGCTTTACCCCTTTATAATAAAAGTGGTAGAGTATCCTCTCTTTGTTTTTTTCACCTTTTCAACTGATAAGATGCTGCTGTAAACTGATGAAATTATACTTTTTTGTGCAGCCCTCAAACCCAACCAGTGTAATATTTTTCTCAAAAATCAAATTAAAAATGGTGCATAACTTGCACTGAAAGTTGCTCTTTTATATGTGAATATTGGTCATAAATTGTAAATGTTATTAAATAAATAAATGAGCTGTTTTATCCATGATTTCAGAATTAGGCTTATTCAATAGATTTATTTTATGACACGATGGAAAAGTGCTGTTACTAACTACATCTTAAACACAAGCCTTACATTGGATGTATACATGCACCAAGGTCACACTAAGTGAGTTGACCTCTATATCACAGACCTATTCAATGTCTGTGAGCACAAGTCATAACCCCAGGGGTACAGTTTAAGTCTTCTCTGAAAACTCATGGATAACAGGTCTGTCAGCTCCCAGAGTAAAAACAACAAACTTGTCCCAAACCTCAACACGGCTGGTAGCATGCAATCTCAGTTTGTTCTGTAGGTTGATACTGCTTTCTATTTACCTAGAACCACCATAGTATAACAGCTGTCAAGATGTTATGAACCTTCAAGACCTGATCTTGTGACAAAACCAGCTTCCTGATAAAATTCCATGGTGTTATTCTGTTATTGAATTATCACATTGGACATTTATTGGTTGAAAGTTGGAATTTGGAGACAGCTCTCACCTGACAACAACCTAAAATTGTCACAAATGTCATTTGTTTACAGCTAGAATTTGGCCTCAACTCTTTTTTGTTGACAGCCTGAATTTGTGCACAGTTCACAGTTTGAGACAGAGCACTCAAATGTTGACAGCCAGATTTTGGGCACAGCTCTCGTGTTGTCAACCTGAAATTTGGGCACAATTTTCATATCTAGGGAGCCTGAATTTGGGCATAATTCAAATGTTGACAGTCGTAATTTGGGAAACGTTCTCATTTGTTGACAGCATGTGATTGAGGATAATTCTCACATGTTCACAGTGCAGCCTGTATTTAGACACAGCTCTCACTTGTTGACAGCTTGAAATTTGGGTACAACTTTCATTAGTTTTATCGAGATTTGAGTACATGATTTCTTCAGCCATAATTGTCAAGCTGCAAATGTACAGTGTACTTGTATTACAAGTTTCTGAGCTGTGAGACAAAAATTCTCAGATACTGCTCTGAATGTATTTGTGAACTTTGCTTCAAGAAATTAAGTCAACTTCATTGATTGACTTGAATGCTGCATAAAAAAAAAAACCTTTGTGTGCTTTGAAACATTAAGTCACATGGCAGCTGTCAACTTTGGCAGGGAATCAACTGTGGTATTTACATGACCATTGTAAGAATGCTGACGGTAGCACCAAGTCTTCCATGTTGAATACAAGCAGGACTATAATGCTCAAAAAACATCTGTGAAAAAAAAAAAAAAAAAAAAAAGATTGGTCAAAGAAGAATCATGGCAATTAACTGTTATGTCAAATGTTTTAGAACATCCTATAAACATGTCGTTTTGCAGCAGGGCTTCATTAAGACTGTAGTAGGAACCTCAAACAACCCTGGTTCACTTATATATATATGTAGTGATATACACTGATCAAAACCATCCACATTGTTTCCCTCCTATGCACCTGGGCGTGGCACCATTCATTGCGTGAGTGTGGGGGTGTCACCCCATGCAGCCTTATCACCTTATCTGTGTTGTGATAACTCTATGTTGTCCTTGCGCAATGTTGACTTTTTCACAAACACCAGAAAGAAATTACTTGAATGTACCATCTCTGACATATGTATCGTAATGATCCTAAAGCAAAGTAAGACCTTTACCGTATAGACAAAATTCCTAGTGTACCATTTTTGTTTGGGAAATGCTGTAAAGCCTTTCATTATCTTGAAGGTTATTTTTTTTCATTCAGTTTATTGATTTGTCACATAAACCCTGATAGTTAAATGACACAGATTTTTAAAAAACAGTTTCATGTAAGAGAAAAAAGTAAACAATGATCAGGTTTTACACATTTGTATAATGGGATGTGGAGTAAGGTAAAAGCCTAAATCACTTATACACACAGATATATTCTACTTGTTGCAAAAATTGTAATATTTGTATTTAACATATATGCTGGGCTCATTTGGACATTGCTCTATCACAGTGAGCAGGCTGTACTAAGAAAGAAAAAAATGAAGTGGCTGCTGAAAAAAATGTCTGCTTGGTGAAGAAAGCTGTTCTTGGCAGGTGTTCAAAACATGTGAATGGATGGACCATAAAACCAACCTCTCCTTGTGATGGTTCAGCTCTGACATCTAGCTGGTTAACTAGCAAAATGTCAAAGCGACTTTAAGCTATAGTTTGTTTTCTCCTTCCTAAACAGTGGACATTTTTCCCAGGTCTTGGGTTAGACATCCTGTGATTGTTTAATGGTGTCTTCACATGTGTGGCAACTTAGCTTAGGCCAGTCCAAAAACTTGTCTGTGTGGTAGAGCAGCTATCACTGTATGACCAATTCATACCCATTGAAAGCTTATAGCACTGGAACCAGTTTAGACTGTTGTTTTATTTTTTTGGCTGATTTCTGGTAAGAGAGCTCACCCAGGAATTATCATGCACCTTGTCTAATGAAAATCCCATACCATACCAATACAATCCAAATTTGCTGAAACAAAAATGAAAATACATGTAGCTCTTGGGGATTATAAATTCGTTGACAGCACACATGCTGTTTTAGGCACATGTCCTCCGAATACCATTTGTCTTCCACCCATAATATGGCATGCAAGTCAGCACATGTACGTCACATGTGAAAGTTTTGACTGTGTCCACTGTAGTTCTTCAACCTTTTGACTGTATCAACTGTAATTCTTCAACCTTTTGACTGTATCCACTGTAATTCTTCAACCTTTTGACTCTATCCACTGTAATTCTTCAACTTTTTGACTGTATCTACTGTAATTCTTCAACCTTTTGACAGTATCCACTGTAATTCTTCAACCTTTTGACTGTATCTACTGTAATTCTTCAACCTTTTGACAGTATCCACTGTAATTCTTCAATCTTTTGACTGTATCTGCTGTAATTCTTCAACTTTTTCGCATGTTTGATAGGTGTTTATTGAACCATATTTTGAGGACATTATGCTGTGCACACTGATAAAACTGTACTTTCTAGATTTTTGTCTCCAAAATCAGATTAAAAAGGTGCACAAATCACACTGAAAGTGGCTCTTTTATATGCATAAAGATTGATTAATTATGGTAATTACAAGTGGTTGTTGATTTATTCAGGCACTCAAGTTTCCACCACCCATAAACGTGAATGCCGTTGTTGAACAAGTTTCGAGTATGATGTTCAACAACAATCAAATAAATAAATGAATAGAGTAATAGCACCAATATTATTGTTAATAGTCATTAGATCTAGATCCTCTCTCACAAATGTCAGAAAATGAACTATGTGATTTGGTTTTATACTTGGCCACCTCAGTTTGCAGAAATTAAATTTAAATTAAATGTGATAAATCAGAATGAAGAAAATGTCTGTGGTTTTTCTGATTGTTGGGTGCCCTTGTCCTGTAGAATAGCTTAAACTCTGATCCTTTGATAGCAGTAATTCTCCAAGTCAGAACTAAGTTATTTACCAAGAATAAAGTAGTGTACTTTTATGAGCTTACAATAAAAGCAGGCTCTTATAAGCAGTGTATCTGAAACTTCAGTATAAAGAAAATTTATCAGGAATTTAGGTTGTTGGCAAGTTTTTGGGTTTTGGCTTTTTAAATGTTTTTATTTTGTTTGCTTGTTTGAAAAAGTGTTAAATTGTGAGGTGTATCCTCCTAAGTGGTGTTCATCACTGGTACAAACTTCCAAAGAATTCTTAGGCTTGGCATGTACTCGGCCCCATTGACAAGCAAGTCTATCAGGGTTTAGGGGCTAAGCAAACACTTAAGCTCACTCCTTTGCACTAAATTGGAAACTTGAACTGAAATCGTTTCCTGCATAAGCAACACTGAAATTCCTGTCTGAAATGGCTGTGTTTAACTTTTAATTTCTCCCAGAAGTGTTTGAAAACAAATCAGTGGTTCATTAATAGAACACGTACCAGTGCGGATGTGATTTGACTAAATTCAGTTCTGTGATCCTCATTACGAGAAATGGAAGGTTTTATTGCTCACACACCTTAATGTGATAATGCATTTTCGTATTTATATTTTTACATACCTGTTACATGAAACTGCAGCAGACCGACTTTTTTGTATTTTGATGGCTGTTAACCAAAATTTGCTTCCTGTCTGCTTAAAAAAGTAGTTCCTGTGATAAGATTGCTGCAGTGAGTAATAGTGCTGTCCTGGTAATGACCGTTTGTTGCCAGAACTATTTTTTATTTGCTCCTTATAAGCATATCTCCACATGCCTTTGGTGCGTGGTAATTTTGTACTCTCTAACACTGCCATTTCATCATCTTGGAAACAATCATGTGTATTTGTCTAAGGACTAAATACTAGTTTTCTGTGAGGAATGTTCACTTACAGAGCTTTTTGTTTGAACAGTGATACATCACCCTGTTGAAAAGTTGATTAGGTGCGGAAAATACAATGGCTGCGTTGGTACATTCATAAATAATACACGCCTTGCTCACCTGCCTCTTTGAATTATTTCACTGTTCGAGGATTGGCCAGGAACGGTTATAGTGAGGGCATTTTTACGAAGACCATAAGACGGCCATAAAGGGTAATATTTATATTAGACATTTTTAGCTTGCCTGAAGTACATTCGAAGTTTTTGTGTACTATGCTTCAAGCTTCCGCATCAAGTACAAGTTGAAGCAGTGTTAAATTAAATGTTAAGGGTGGTATCTCAAAAAGTAGTGCATGTATTTAACTCAAATTTGGTATGATATAGAGCACGATAGAACAGACAAGGCAGCTGGGATGTTCCATCATCGATGTCTTAGGTGCATATTAATCACCATAAATTACAGTTCACCTTGAAGTACATTCGTTTTTAGAATACAGTGCCTACTCTGTTTTAAACAGCAATAGTGTTTACCTGAACTTCTTAAATTACAAATAGTTTCTGTCAAAGTGAAAAACTGTGTTTGCGCATTTTGGCGGGATTCCATGATGTTTAGCTGTGGAACTTGAACACTGATTTATCTCCCTTCAATCTGCAGTCTTTAGGAGTGAATTATGTGAAATTCATGGGGCTAGAAATGCAGAAATGGTCAGTTTTTGTCAGTGCTTGATAAGTGCGACAGAGTGCAAACAACTTAACTCCTCTAAAATGTACAGTTTTTTTTTTAAATGGGGTTTATTATGGAATTCTGCATGTTTATACTCTTAAAGTTTCTGGTCTAATACTGTAAGTTTAGGAGCATGGAAATTATTTTAATAAAATGACGTCAAAATTGAACATGAAATTGTGTAAGATAAGACCAATATATTTTTGATCTCTAGGTTTGAAAGGCAAAGTGTGAACAGTTTATTGTGGTTTAGTTTTGGCTGCTTCAGTATTTATTTAAGAATGTATTCATGGTTATTGTTCTATTGAGAAGATTATCATGGACTTGCACATGTATGCTGGCTAGTGGTCTCTAATGTATTATGGTTACCGGTTCAAATCTGGGTCTGTTCAAATTGTCTCAGCAGCTCTAGCAGCTCAAAATATGGATCAGTAATTTAATTTGAAAGAATCCTTTCATGTAATCTTAATAAACTCAAAACTAAATATATTTAGACAAAAGCAGGTTCTTGGAGTGCATTGATTCTGTGTATCTCTGAATGTGCAAATGATTTTGCCCTAAATTTCCAGCTCACTTCTCACACCTAAAACTTTAAAAGAGGAAGTTTTAACTTCCTCGCTTGGCGTTCAGCATGGGGATAGTGCAATGACTGGTTAACCCATGTCAGTATAATGGCTCGGGCGGGGCGGCTTACTTACCTTCGGTAAGTCGTCTCAGTGAAGCAGCACTAGATAAAAGAGTGGTGGAAATCCATCCTGCAACAAGGAGGTACATTCCATACACCCTAAGGATTCCTTTGTCGTCATATGACTGAAAAATTGTTGAGCACGATGTTAAACCCCAATTTCTCACTCACTCCAGCTCACTTCTGTCTACCTTTTGAAAGCCTACACTTTCCACAGTGGCATTTATAGTACTGTACATGGTGGCGTTTTAACATTACATTTGTTGGCATTGGTTACATTAGTTGTCATTTTTTACATTAGTTTAGTGCACGTGTCTGCGCCTGCACCTGCATTATTTAATTGTGTCACTGGTGCTCTTATCAGTTGATATATATCATTGCAGTAACGGTAACACCTCATTTGGATCTGTGTGTCTCTATATATAACCATAGCAAAGAAAATCATCATACTTTAATGCAAGTTTCTGCTTTTTGCTGGAAAAAATGGCTATGGTGCACAAGTGACAAGTGTGCAAGTTACTGTAAAAAACTGGTTTACGTTGCATATTGCACAAAAATTGTGTTTTGTTGTACTCAATTAGAATATTAAACTTTTCTTGATAACGATGGGTAGAAAGAGGTGCGTGTGACGAAAGCCTCCACCCTTAACCTGTCTGTAGTGGAATGTAAATATATTAGATTTTGTATCATGATTTGGCTTGCTTGATTTGCAGGAATTGAAATGGAAGTGGTGGACAGCTGTGCTGTGAACAATGGTGGGTGTGCGCACACATGTACACATGGTCCAGGGGGTGCTGTGTGCTCATGTGACAAGGGTTACACACTGCAAGCGGATGCACGCTCCTGTGATGGTAATAAATACAGCATATACGTGGGTCTTCATAACCCTCATTGAATATTTACTCTCCAGAGTCATGTAAATTCACATCATTAAATACTAAAATATGCTATCCTGTGTTATAAAAGGAATGGAAAGCAGCTGTTTATTTCAAATTTTCATTAAAGCTTTAAGTATATGTAATAAGTCTGTTTGAGAGACTATTTCCTGTACTCTGGCTTGAGGTAAATAACTGTAATATATTTATGTAGAAATTTTAATATATTTGTGAGTTTTTGTGGGAAAATGCAATACTCAATGTATGGATTAGGTACATGTATGACATTTAAGAAAAAAGAAATAATCTGTATCTTGTATTTATTTATTTATATATTTGATTTGTGTTTTACCCCGTACCCAAGAATATTTCACTTATACGAATGCGGCCAGCATTGTGGCGGGTGGAAACCGGCCAGAGCCCGGGGGAAACCCATGACCATCCGCAGGTTGCTGGAAGACCTTCCCATGTACGACTGGAAAGGAAGCCAGCATGAGCTGGTCTTGAGCTCACAGCGACCGCATTGGTGAGAGATTCCTGGGTCATTAGGCCGTGGTAGCACGCTAACCAACTGAGCCACGGAGGCCCCCCTGTTTCTTGTATGATACGGGTATCTGAATTTGGAACAGTTAACATAGTAATGTAGTGTCTAAGATTTTACCATTTCAGATTTTAATTATGGCAATACTGTTGTTGTTTCTATGCTCAGACACAGACGAGTGTGACTTAGGGGAGAGCTGCTGTGACCAGGTGTGTAACAACAACCCTGGGGGTTACACCTGTGCCTGCGGGCCGGGCTTCATCCTTAACCCCGATGGCTGCAGGTGTGACGGTGAGTCTGAAATCACGGCAAAGTGTTACAAGTGGCTTACGTTGTCTGTATTTGTAATTCTTCCGATTAAAGGTGGTAGGATAATAGACTTATTTCATTCTGTGGATGGATACACAGTATTTCCAAATACAGCAAAATTTACTGTGAAAATTAAGGCCTGACAGCAACCTGTAGATGGCCTAGGGTTTCTCTGCCCAATTTCCTCTTATTCTTAATGCTGGCTTTCATGCTGTAGGTGAAATATTCTTGCATACAGCATAAAACTCCAGTCAAATATATAAATAAATCAGAATTTGCTTGCCATGGTAGAAAGGAAATAAAATCGTGTATTATGGGTGTGTGTTGAGAACATTTGTCTGAGGCTGATTTTTGGCATACGGGAAAACAGGGTTTTTGTATGTACCAAGCATGTATAAATGAAGGAAATACATGTGGAAGGGAAACAAGCCATTAAATCATGAAATAGTTGTTAAATACCAATTTGCAGAAAGTGAAGTACTGCCATGTGTTGGTGGATTTGTGAAAGCTTTCACTAAATCCTGCTCTTGTTGGGGTGATAAAGTGTAGTTTGAACAGAACTGGTGAGATGTGGTGTAATTTAGTGCCTCTGTCCTTCATCAGGCCTCTGGGTGTGGGGGTGAGGGAGAACTTCGGGTGCCCTACTGAGAGACATTGATATGTATCCACCCCCGGCTCATACAGAAGACCTTTTGTCCATAAGACAAAACCTGTGATCTCAGATTGCCCCGTAATTGGGGGCAACAGGGAGCAAGACCATGCTGAATTCATTCCTCAATTACAAAAACATATCACTGTGACAACCATGAATATATTTTCAAGATCACGTTATCACGTTATTTGCAAATTTACATCTTTCTTCAGCTGACCATATCCCTTTGTAAGAAATTCTCAACATTTTTAACAGCATGTGTTTCAGTCAAGGAAGACATTAAATCAATTCAAAATGTCCGGCAGTGATGGATCTCTGACAAGTTTTTGTAACCGATACTTTAGTATGCTATTAACCTCAAGCAAATTGGGCTTATAGCATACAGAAATCCTTACACTGGGTGACTTGACCCCGTTCTGTTCCCATGTAGTGCATGGTTCTAAGTGGAAGTATTTTTTTATCTCTTCTTTACACTTAATATTTTGTTATCAAAGTATCACCATTTAGGTTTCCTACATCTTCTGACAAATCTATTCGCAATGAGTGAAAAACTTGTCTGGATTTGCTTTTAAGACCATTTTTCTTTTCTCTTTCCAAATTTTCATAAATGGCTTAGTGAGGATACTCGGTATCATTAAAAAAAAATTGGTGCTGCGGAAAGGACAGCAATTTTTATGTTACCTTTTAACCTTTGACTTCATCCCAGACGATATGGTCAACCAGTGCAGAAAATGGACGATTTAACGACGTGCTACACATATGGTCCAAATGACAGTAGAACGCATCGTTTTCTTCTGTGATGTTGAAGTGCGAATGTGTACTTCATGTATGTTTTAAGAGCACGCGTACACCAATAACTCTTGACATGATAAAGGGAAGAAATTAATGATTTCACATTTTGAACCATCTTGATACAGACGGGAAAGAGTTTACTGAGTTCCCCATTGTGTTGCATGCAGCTTTCTATTTTTGTATATATACCCTGATTCCTCAACCTCTTCGCTTATGAACTTTCAGTGCAGTTTATGCACAAATTGTAATTTGATTTTGGAGGTAAAACTATACTGGTTGGGTTCAGAGCTTCACAAAAAGTATAATTTTATCGGTTAATACAGAATAAGCTTATGGAATAAACACCTTGCAAATATGCAAAAAGGCTGAAGAATTACAGTATATATATATATATATATATATATATATAGGCCTATATATTTTTTTTTTTTTTTTTTTTTTTTTTTTTTATATGTGAGGAGTGACAGCTCAGACTGTAGACTGGAATTATTTACAATTAAAAACCTGTTAATTTTAGACATTTGGATTACAGATAATTTTGAATTTATTCAGACTGATAGAATTGTAGAATGTCATGGACTTAACTGCATTATCGTGCCTCAACTATCAGTTAAGGCTGCCCTTTGTTGGATGTTACAGATTAGTCTAAAATTGATCAACTTTTTTGTTGACAGACATTAACGAGTGTCGCAGTGATAAGGGCGGTTGTGAACAGATCTGTGTCAACTCTGAAGGCTCCTTCCAGTGTACATGTAAACCAGGCTTCAGACTCGGACCCGACCTACGAAGGTGTATCGGTAAGGAGGAGATAACTCTTTTGTGTTGCCATTTCCACTTTTATAGCCCTTTTGGTAATTACCACTGTTTCTACAGAACTGCTTCACTAACAGTTATTAAACGTGTTCACCTGTTGTCTTTACCATAAAAAAGAAGCATATTGAAAGTGACTGACATTGTTTTGCCCCTTTCTGGCTATGTGTTGCTTTTTTATTGTCAACACTATTTGAAGAACTGTTTGCCCACTCAAGAAATCTTCCATATTTCAAACACCAAGCTTGATGGCAAAGTCTGTGATTCACTCTACAACAATGTTCGAGTTTCGCAACTATTTTTACCTTTTATTTTTGACTGAAGAAGCAGATTTTGCTCCTGAGGCTTGCACAATCTGTGCGGCAGCTTATTTCAGGTGTAAGCATAAATTGGAATCAATATTTTATGGTACACATAGTTCCTGACCTAAAGTTAAAACTGGAGAAATTTCTTCTTTCTGTAGCCTGTAATGACTTGAAGACATCTACTCTAATTTTGCATGCATCACATATTGGACTGTTGTTTCCTCAGCACTCACAAGTATTGTCCTGGAGCCGGTGGAGCGGGGTCCCTCTCGGGGTGACATTGTGCCCGTCCGGGGCGACCTCACCCCCCAGATCCGTTACCAGACCACTGCACGTCCCATCCTGTCTCTCACAGATGCTTATGAGCTTCAGCTACCCCATGAACTACCAGGCAAGATCAAGACAGGTGAGTGTAATCATACTGTTATTTTTCATGTAAAATTTTGAGTATGACAAAGCTACCCAATTAAGAGAGTTTCTAGTGTTCTTAGAAGTGGAATGGAAATTTGTAGGTAAATGGAAGGTAAATTTGCAGGATATCTTGCTACCAAAATGTGAGTTATATAATCAAAAGTAATATTTTATGATTTCACATGATTGAAAATAAAAGATTGAAGATGTATTTATTGATAAACCAGCTGACCCTTGCTCAAATGGTGTGACTTTGAATGTGGTCAACTAAACTGCTCTTTCATGGCAGGCAATAATATCTTGACTAATGAGAGGGCGAGTTCAAATCCAGTTCTTGCCAATTTAACTGGAAGTTAAAATCTGGAAGTCAGGTGGATTGTTTGCAGGTGATGGGGAACTCAATTTATCAAAAATATACAAATTTTATTTTCAAATGTACAAATAAAATACATTCAAATAAGTTATTGAAATATCGGGGGATGATCAGTTTTATGAAGGCATAAAGCAGTAACAGAATCTCTGTAAAATAAAGTTTACTGTACTGAAGTATATTTATCTCATACAGATACAACCAATTAAGAATTAATTTGCTATGGTGTCTAATTATATTATGGGACCAAACTAATTAATCAGTTGTAAATGATATTCTGTGAATGGTTACAATTTTATAAATGAATGACTGGCAAAGAGCTTCATGCATGGGTGCTGTTTTTGTTTCAACTGAAGATAATCAAACAAACACAACAGGTAATATGCGATCTAAGTCGGCATGTGTGTGTTGTGAGAATAAGCATGGTTTGTAACAGTTATCTCCCCTTTTGGGATTTATTGAAGGAATATGAGTTTTGAATTGAATTAATTCGTTTTCATATCATGTGTGCTGTGTATTGTTTTTTCGAGCAGATTGTTTATCCTATATGTGACATAAATTGGTTCATTTTTGACATAGTGGAATTTCTTTGTTGTTGCAGAAAATTTGTGCTAATATATTAATTCAGTCAGGCATGATTCTTATATTTAATTGCAATTATTGTTTTAGGGGCATGTTCATGTTTTTGATAAATAGCTGTAGAATAATTTCATTTTTGATACAGTATTATTTCTGATAGTTAAATATACTAATTAGTCAACATAGTCTCGTACGACCGAAGTGGACTGCAGATTTACATGTAAGTCAATGCCCAGTCAGAGAAGAAGTGTGAAGTTCAGTGTGAGAGATGTCTCTTTTTTGGTAGCAGTTTGATGAATTATAAAACCACATGTATCTGCTGAAAACATTCAGGACAAAACCTTGTTTTAAAGAGCCAGAGTTCTAGCTGGACACCAGTTAGTTTTCGTGTAGATGTAGGTAAGTACCAGTGCCTGATTGTAGATGCTGCCGAAGGTGCACATCTAATATTAGACTGAACAGCTTTGTGCCTTGCGGGTGATCACTTACACTACATGCGCTGTATGCTGTGGGACTTCTCTGTTTCACGCACATTGTACTTGCTATGCCTGACTTCCATATTTCACAAAGAAGACATATTTATGTGTGTATTGGCTTTTGGGTTAAGCTTTGTTGTTCCACAGAAATCCTCGTGTTTGCAAAATGCATCATTTCTTTGGGGACTGGGGTATGTTTTGGATGCCACATGTATTATATCTCTTGTGATACATTGTGTTTATCACTGAGCTTTATGTTGTATTGTGACATATACATTTTCACTTTATAGAGTATGCCACAGATGTGTCGACTCACTGAAACCTCTGGATATATAAACTGAATTCCCAATTAGTATATATATGCATACATTTTCTGTCCATATGTATATGCGAGATATGTTTGTCTGTATTTTTTTGTTGTTTTGTTTAAGATATACAGTACTGCATACATCAGAACGGAAATCTAACGTGTTAGACTCGTGGTAGATAGGCGATAGATAATCCTCAGACGAGGTAAAAGTGCGAGAGGCAGCCAGTAGATATGCAGTACAGAACCCAGTAACTTTCCGTTTTGATGTGGGCGGTACTGTATCTATGTTGTTATATTATAAGTATAATTCATGTATCTCATTATTCTGATAATGTCTTCAGCACGATTTACTTTCAGGAAAATCACAAGATAGCCATTTACAACTACTAGGCTTGAAAGTTCATATATTATCAGTTTAGTCTTTCTTTGGTGAGCTTTTTTTCTTTTGGTTTAATTGATTTTAATTGGAAGATCCCACTTTTATTCCATAGTATTAGGAAAAGCTGTGAGCCAGGTAGGCATTTACAGTTTATGAACCGATATTAGCAGTTTTTGAAATGCTTGGGTAAAACGAGATTTAAACCATGATTTTAGCAACATTTATTTGGCCGACCTGTAAGCCAAAGGAGACTTAAAAGTGGAATAAACTTAACACTAAATCTACTTTGTCAAATTGATCTGAAACTTCATAGTCAGACTTCTATATTAATTTAATGGTATTTTGTGGGATATTCACGCTTATTTTGTGAACATAAGACAAAGTTCTGTGTAAAACTAACCTTCAAGGAAGAACATTTTATATACTGATTCTGAGAGCTTTTTTTGATCAATTATGGTTGAAGTTGCAGGGCTAAGTTAAGGATTATGGTTGGTTCCTGCAAGTTATGACCACTGTTGTATTTACTGGCTGTTCTCTGATATATTCTTGAAAATATTTCTTGCCAGTCTTCAATCCAGAAAAGTATTTATGTATTACTTCATGAATGTGAAGCTTCAGGGTATGCATTGGACCACAACTTAGTTGCAACAGTTTTTCAAATTGATTAACTTCTTACAGTTTTAGTTGAACTTATAGTATTCAGGTATGCTTTGTAAGTGTGTATTGATGTCCTAGGAATCATCTTAATAAACTTCTAACAAAATGTTTATAAAGAGAAAAAATCTGATGACTGTATCAAAAGTTGAAGTAAATTAAGCATTAGCTTTAAAGTTTAATACGAATCCTGAACGTTGCCGGGTGTGGTATATCTTGTATGGCATGTGTTACTATGCATGTCTGTAGCCCACATTACAATAATTGTGTACTGTGTGTGTGAGTATTGTGTAAGGTTTCTTACTGGGCTCTTGTGGACAGAGTGTTTAGTGAGCCCTGTGAGAAATTGCCATGAGATACCTTGTACTGATGAAGTCACATATGTTTGCACTGATGTGTTTTATAAATGCTTTGCCATTTAAACAGCACCATTGTATTTTATGAGGAAATTATACTCAGCCTTCTAAATGACCAATCAGGTACAAAATAATGGAGTAAGCATTCTTTTTTATTATGGAGTGTTTATGTGTATATTTTTTCCTTCAAGAATGTAAATAAAGATTACTCTGGCTGTACATGGGAAAGTCTGTCAGCAACCTGCAGATGGTTATGGGTTCCCCCCGGGGTCTGCCCAATTTCCACCCACCATATCGCTGGTCCCTGTGGTATAAGTGAAATATTGTTGAGTACGGCATAAAACACCAATAAAATAAAAAAATAAATAAATACTGCCCTTTTAAATTTAACATGGTTCAACTTCATTAATTCAAAAGTTCAAAAACTTCATCAAGGATGCTTGATTTATTGTCATTGGAGTTTGCATTCTGTTAGATTTGTCATGAAGTGATACTCATTAGGTTTTTACAGTTTTAACTGGATCGCAGAGCTCAAAACAAAAGGCTTATTAAAACCAGAAATACTGACATGCACAAGTGTTGAAAACTGCAGAGTGTACCCCAGGTTTACTGTTTTCTTCACCCTATCGTACAGAGCTATCCACAATCAACATGTGAACCCATTTGGACCAGTTTTTATTCTTATGATACAACTCTTATTGTCAGTATAATGATTGTAATGTCAGGCTTTATTTTATACCTTTGTTGCTGTCATGAGTTGATTGTGAATGAGGAAAGGATGTGCTGCTAATGCAGCAAGTCACGAAGATGTACAGACAACTCCTAGCTCAGTTAATTAAAGACTTCTGTTGATTAGTTTTCCTGTTTCCTTGACAACAGAGTGTATTCAGGGTACTTTTGGTCCAAACTGCATGTACACCTGTGCGAGCTGCGCCAATGGTGGGCATTGTGACAAGACGAATCGAGGATGTGTCTGTACACCCGGCTGGAAAGGACATTTGTGTAATGAATCATGTGATGAGGTCAGCTATTTTGTTTGTTTAAGTGCATGTACACAGTAAGCAGTAGTTTTCAACCTGTGTCTGTGTGTAAGGGTAAATTTAAATGTACACAAAAACTTGTCAAATTGGGTGGATTTTCTGCTATAAGCTTCAAAAAAGATTTAGTTTGGCCATTTTGAACAGTAACATAATATAAATAAAGTTGTAAACTCACTCCCTTTAACCACATGAATTTTATTTTAAATTAAATTGATTAAATTGTGAAAAGTTACAGAAAGGTTGTCGCATTTTAATATATGAAACTGATGAACGAAATCTGAAGGTATTTCCAGATATGTTGAATTTCATTATCTGATATTTTTGTGCTCTATTTATTAAGTCTGACATTGTTCGATTTATGTTGTGAAATTATATTAAGGACTTTGAAATCAGCGAAACGAGACAATTCGTTTGATTATAGTACTACTTTAGTACCTAATTGTCCCTGTGCTCTTTCCCAATAGGGTACCTTTGGTGATGGGTGTAATCGGATCTGTAACTGTCAGAATGGAGGGCGATGCGACCCTGTGGATGGACGCTGTGTGTGTCCCCCAGGGGTGGAAGGGGAAAGATGTGAAGATGGCTGCCCCCCAGGTATGTAAGCCTCTCTAGGTGACACTTTCTGTCTTAACCTAATCAGGATCACACTGTTTGTACAGACAATATTGTGCCATTATATATTGCATAATGCTGCATATTTACTTCACCTGATAATCATTTTAAAATTGTAGGCACTGGTATAACCACAGGAACTGTTCTGGTTATTGTGGGTATCCTTTGGCTGAGTTGGGTGTCATATCTGTTGTTGTTGGCATAAAATTTGTCTTGCTACCATGGAAAAGTGAAAATACATGGAAAATAAACTGTCAGCTTGTCATTTTCTGAATGTAACTTAAAGTTTATCGAATGATGTTGTTGCCGTGAATATTAAGTTTCAGTCAAAGCAGAGTAGCAGATTCTGCTGCGTGAGAAAATTAAATGTACTGTGAGACAGCTGAAGTGGAGCTGTATTGCAGTATAGCTGCTCTGAGCAAAGTCTTTTTGGTGCTATTTTGGTGAAGTACCCAATTGTATTATTTTGCTGTGTTGTAATATTCTGTTTGCCATGGGCATGGATTGTCATACTTTTTACACTGGTGTTGCTTGTCATTCTCAGGTTACTATGGAGAGACCTGCCGCCGTCCCTGCCCTCAAGCCTGCCCCAGTGGTCACTGTAATCGTCAGTTTGGTTTCTGTGAGTGCGAAGCCGGCCGTTTCGGGCCATCGTGTAATCAGCGCTGCCCTGTGAACACGTGGGGGCCCAATTGTGTGAGACAATGTGACTGTGAGATGGCTAACTCCGATGGATGCTACCCTCAGGTAACCATGGCTACCACAGTGAAACATAACGCAGAGAAAAGCTCTAAATGCAAAGCAGGCATGCAGGCAGGCCTGTAAATGTGATGGAAGTTTAAACAAAAAGTATTTCGTAATGAGGCTGAATGCACCAGTTTATAGCCTCAGTTTGTGATGACTTTGCATCTATATTTACACAACATTTTAGATTTCTTTGAGGCCTGGTATCTGCTAAAAGAGAGCCCTCTCAATAGTTTGGGTATGTGTGAGAAATGGACTAAGTGTGCAAAACAGATTTGCATGTGTGAGATCTTTGTTGAGAAGTGAAGATTTAAATGTTTGGGACCTCGGTGAGAGAAGTAATATTGGGAAATTGGATCTGAACATGTCAGGTGAGAAATGAAGATTTAAATATTGTGAGAAAGTGAGAAATAGAGATGTGGGACTTGGGTGGGAAATTAGATTTCAACATACATATATCACACCTGAGTGGGAAATACTGATTAGGATGTTGGGAAATGACAAATGCACTTATTTTATTTTGTAGCCAGATATGAACTTTTGATTTGATTTGATTGGTGTTTTGTATGCCGTACTCAAGAATGTTTCACTTATACGACGGCTGCCTTATGGTGGGATTCAAACGGGCAGAGCCCGGGAGAAACCCACGAGCTTCCACAGGTTGCTGCCAGACCTTCCCACTTACAGCCAGAAAGGAAACGTGAACTTTTGTATTGTGGTGATACTACTGTTCAACTTTTACAGCATGGACGTTGTCGTTGTAAGCCTGGTTACCGTGGACGACGGTGTGACAAGCCCTGCAAACATGGCAACTTTGGGAAGAGCTGTAAACATGCCTGTAACTGCCCAGAGGGTGTGAAATGTGATCATGTGACAGGAGCATGTTTGAGAGATTGTCCCGCGGGAAGAACGGGTGAAAATTGTGACCAGCGTAAGTTTGTTTGTAGGAGTTTTTTCCTCAGATTTTCACTGTGTGGCAAATCTTTGTGTACAACTTAACCATATTACAATAAATTTGTGCAATAGAAACATCTAAATTACTTGTAATTGTGATTCCTGGAACTTAAGAGAAAACCATCCTATCGCTTCTTTTGATTGTATTCAGTCTTTTCAACAGTTGCTGTAATTAAGACTCAATCAGACTTGATTTCTTTTTCTTAAACTGCTTTGTCATAAATGTTTTCCCATAAGTAATATTTTTGATTGATTTTTAAAGTCTCTAATCATTTTACATTATTCTTAGTAATTAGAGTTGTCTGTTTGTTCATATTTAACTTGTAGCCTGTGATTACATCTGTGTGTTTGTGGTATATGTAGCTTTGTTAACACTATGTATCTGCTTTGTCTTCATTTATTTTGATTGGCTGTAATACTTTGACTCACTAATATGTACTGCCCTCTCATCTTGTCTGGATGTATTAATGCTGTACCATGGTCTTGTCATTACATTATAACATTATCATCAGCTGTTGTCCTCTCTTGGCGAATCAGGGACTGTTCCTTTGTTTTGTACAGAGTATTCAGTTTTGTTCTGATTGCCAATCATGCACTATTCCATTGTTCTCTATTGACCTGTTATAGAGTATTCCATTGTTCACTGCTAATCAACCAATCAATCATTCCATTTCTCTCTGTTAACCAATAAGGGACTACTCCATTGCCCACAGCTAACCAATCATGGACTATCCCATTGTCCTCTGCTGACCACTTATGGACTATTCCAATGTCTTTATGTGACCTATCATGGCTTATTCCATTTTCCTCTACAAACCATTCCTGGACTATTCCATTGTCCTGTGCGGACCAATCATGGACTATACTATTGCTCTCAGTTGACCAATAATGGTCTGTCCCATTGCCCTTTGCTAACCATTCATGGGCTATTCTATTGCCTTCTGTTATCCAATCATAGACTATCCCATTGTCTTCAGCTGACCAATCATGGCTTATTCCATTTTCCTCTGCTCACCTTCCATGGACTATTCCATTGTCTTCTTCTGACCAATTATGGACTATTCCAAGTGTCCTTAGCTGACCAATCATGGCTTATTCCATTTTCCTCTGCTGACTATTCATAGCTATTCCACTGTCCTGTGCTGATCAGTCATGGACTATTCCATTTTCTTATGCTGACCATTCGTGGACGCTCCCATTGTCCTCTGCTGCCCGGAATCATGATCCTCTGCTGCCCGGAATCATGATCCTCTGCTGCCCGGAATTATGATCCTCTGTATATTGGCTGTGGGCCTTTTGTGTATCATCTGCAGATCATCCGCAGATCATCCACAGACAATTTTATTACTCTTTGTACAAGGTTAATGAAAGGTTGCATGTTATAAACCTCTCTCAATCTTCATGGTATCTTTTGTGTTATCTAGTATATAATATATAACCCTTTAAATTGGTTGCTGCCCTCATACTTTTAATGATAAATTTAATTTGTGTAAGAAGACATTCAAATTTCAGACCCTTTGTACCTCTGTATATTTGTTGGCTATAGATATTAAACATAATTAGTATGTATACCCATGTGTTATATGCATGGAGTGTTTTGGCCATAGAATATTTATACACAGAATGCCATTGATTTAGCACCCATTGTTCCATATAGATTTGTGTGAATATGTTACTGATGGGGCCTGTAACAGATACACCCTTTTAACCACTCCATTCTCCTGCATCTACACTGTTCCGGTAATCCCCTGGCACTTTATGTAGCTATTATTTCAATGCTTCACTGCTGCAAGAAAAAACAAGCTGAGCTATGATAAGAGATATTTTCAAGTAACTGTTGAAGATAAACTTAAAGAACCATGCAAATGTCTTGCTCCAGATAATATTGCAGGCAGCACAGAAAACCTTTTTTTAGAGATTTTAAAATTTTTTAAAACTTAAAAACCTTTTGAGAGTTCAAAAGATGTATCAAAATTAATTCCTTCCTTTTATACTTGTATTTAAACTATATTATAGCATTTATTTAGTGGCAATGTACTTAGATGTACATGATAAAAATATTGATACGTATGCCTATACCATAATAGCTTTCTGCTTCCACTTAGTGACCAATCAAAGTAATGCATTTCCTCCAGTATTGAAATTTTACATGAACATGAACCTGCCATAGAATTCAAGTACAGTGTAACTAACTTCATTGTTTGTGTTATATGTAACATCTAAAAATGAGGTGTATTAGAGAAGAGATATGAATAACTTGGCACTAGTAATTAAAATGTAAGCTGTGCCAGCATGGATCTGCACAGATATAAACAAGGCACTTTGGACATGTATTACAAACTTTCACTTTATTGCATAATTGTATTCTTAGCATCTGACTAGTAGAATGAGTGTGAACAGTTTCCAATATCAGGAATATCTGCCTTTTAGTTTTAGATGCCTTTGAAGGCTGTATATCTGCACTTGTGTAGACAGGGTGTAGTGTAGATTTGCTGTGTCACCAGGAAAGAACATTGTATACACTATCAAAATATCTACCCAGCATGCAGTTCTCAAAGCAGTGCACTATGGGTAGCTTGTATGGGTAGATGTCACTCTACATACAGCTAGTGTATGTGGGCGTTGTAAGATGCTGTGTCACTGATGCTATAGCGCTAGCTCTTCATGGCTAATAACAGGTGTATGTGCGCCTTGAATGGAACGTTCGTCTGAACATTCCCACACTAAAATAACCACTGATAGCACGAGATGGTGAGAGACTGTACACCCAGGTCAGGTGACTGGTGCATGCTGGGAGTGGTTGGATACCGCTGTTGCCAGGAAACATGTTAACGCCAAAACTTGGATAATTCCAGCTTGTCACCACGGTCGATATGGTCGCCATTGCACCCATCGCTGTCATTGTGGCGACAGTCCTTGTCATCCCGAGACTGGGGCTTGTTCCTGTGAAGCTGGTAAACATGGCGAACACTGTATGGAAAGTGAGTTGCTCGGGGTTAAAGGTTAAAGGGTTTGGCTCTGGTCAGAGGTCAAGGTGATGGTCAAGGTAGAGCCCACAGTGTGTGTAGTTAATTATGAAGGACTTTTTTTATTTGGCTGTGTATATTATGTGCTCTAAAGAGGTAGTACCCATGTGAATGTTAATAAAACACCTCAGTACAAAAAAAAAAGAACAATAATAATATAAATTATGAATCATATGTGTCAGTTGGAGGGAAAAGCTACTTTTGTGGGTTTTTTTTGTTGTTTATTTTTTCTAATCCAGACTTTTAATTGTATTAAATATTCAGTGTCCTACTCTCTATTTTCCTATTACCTTTATTACCCAGAATCCTTTGTTTATTAATCTAATACCTGTGGTTGTCCAAAATCTCTGTAAACTTTATGAAACCTGTCCTGATTTTATTTACCATCTAGTTTACTCCTATTTGTTTATTATTTAATGAATTTGTTTCTGATTTGTTTATATGTCATGTGTCAGTGTCACTGTTGTAATTGATGTGTGCTTGCACATGTGTGTGCGTTTCAGTCAAAGGACTGTTTTATAATCCTTGTATGTTTACATCAGTTTGTGATATTACAGTAGAACTAGTGTACTGTAACATGCAAATTGAAAGTTCCATTTCAACCAAAGGAAAGTTAATTTCTCCCTCTCCGCAAAAACAGAAATAATTTTTTATGTGTGTTTGTTTCGAAAAATATTAAACCAGAAAAAAAACTTACATTTTCCTACTAAAACTTCAGTCCAAATAAAGCACAGAAAAGTACATGGCTATTGTAGGAAAGAATGGTATGAATGAGGTAAGATTGACGATGAGGAAAAATAATCAATCAGTCAGTCAGCAACTTTACTTTGCAGACTGTCCTGCGGGCTACTGGGGCATCAACTGCGCTGAACAGTGCCAGTGTAAGAACTCTGGGGAATGTGACACTGTGACAGGAGAATGTATCTGTCCTCCTGGATATTTCGGCAGGATGTGTGAAGAAGGTAGGATTTTATTTGGATTAGTTGCAAATTCCAATTTTTCTCTACCAAAAGTTGACAGTTGCTCAGTCCATCATTTAATATTTCTAAGATTTGAACAACTTGTCTGTGTTACAGAGTGTCCAGATGGTCGCTATGGAGACCAGTGCCTAGGACAGTGTCTGTGCGAGAACAATGGACGCTGTAACCCACGTGATGGAACATGTGTCTGCCCCTCTGGTTGGACAGGTCAAGTCTGTGACCGACGTAAGCTTTTTGTGGATATTTATTGTCAATTTCCAAGCAGCAGGAAATGGTAACTCGTTGGTTAAGAGCCTAAATTTAAATGAATATGCAAGTCCGTCCAGTATCATTTTGGTTAACTTCATAAAGTTGAGAAATAATCTTGACATACCAGCTTGTTGATCATGATGTGTAAACTTAGCCGATGAATGAAAGTGTTGAATCTGTATAGAATCTGTATGAATTTATGTAATTTCTATATGTGATAGAAATTCGTACAAGTTTCATTCATGTAACTTAATACCTCTTTGAATAAAACATTGAAATACAACACATTATTTTTTCTAGTTTGTAAACAGCGTTGTTTTTCTGCTTTTAGCTTGCCCTCCAGGAACTTATGGCCAAGATTGTCGGGACAAATGCCGTTGTCGTAATAGCGCGGAATGTGACCACATCTCGGGAGAGTGCATCTGTGCGGCAGGCTGGCGCGGGCCAGGCTGTGATCAGAGTACGTGCTCAGCATCTGTTGTAACATTTCAGTTGTATACACACATCTGCCTTTTTCCATGTACAAAGATACACGTTAATAAAATGTGTGTGTACTTCTAATTATTTCTGAGAAAACTTGGCAGACAGAACTAAGAACAAAATGCTGGAAAAGGCTTTGTACTCAGTTAACCTTGATTTCAATATTTGACACCGTCTTTTAGTTTGTGCCATGAATAATGACTGTTTACTATGTAATTCTCTAAGGCAGTGACCTTTTGTCGTCTGTGTAGCTAAGAAAAATTAGTTCTAAGGTTTGGCAGTTTGTTAGAATCAACGAACATTTTGATTG
Source organism: Liolophura sinensis (assembly GCF_032854445.1). Classification (NCBI taxonomy): domain Eukaryota; kingdom Metazoa; phylum Mollusca; class Polyplacophora; order Chitonida; family Chitonidae; genus Liolophura; species Liolophura sinensis. Next base: position 24,883,892 of record NC_088303.1, read on the forward strand.
GTTTGCAGAATGCATCTCAGGCATGTACGGACCAGGCTGCAGTAAGAAGTGCATGTGCCAGAACTCAGCGGAGTGCGATCACATCAGCGGTGCTTGCATCTGCTCGGATGGTTGGCGCGGTCTGTACTGCGACAAAGCTTGTCCTCAAGGCTTCTACGGAATGGAGTGTCGCAGCGTCTGTAACTGCGCTAACGGCGCCACCTGTGATCATGTGACCGGGGATTGTCATTGCCCACCAGGGTGGGAAGGGGACCTTTGTCGTCGTCGCTGTCCAGATGGGCGCTGGGGTCAGGACTGTCAGCAGTCATGCATGTGTCGCCATGGTGCCCAGTGTGACGGTGCGACAGGACGGTGCATCTGTAGGCCAGGATGGAGAGGAGCAAACTGTGAGGAGAGTGAGTACAGTTCAGCTGACCTTCTGAAAAAATGTTGCAACCCAATTTTTTGCCTAATTAATAATATTAATAATTCCTTTTTGCAGACATAATAGTCCAAATCACAAATTAAAAATAAAAAAAAAACATTTTGAAAACTGTAGATTTGCAGGTTAAGCTACATGACCATTGTAGATGCACGTTATTGTAATACCTTAGTGATAAAGCCTCCTTCTCCAGGTAATGAATAAGCCAGTTCCGAGACAAAGTAAATAAATCCACAGTGTTAAAAGATTGAAGTCTACTTTTAAAACCCTATACAGATTTTCTCATTCCTTCACCAAAGGAGTGCATTTATGGAATTAATGGGGAACAGAGTACTGATGTACTAGGCCTTCAGATGTTAACTTGTATGTTTTAAAAAAAAGTTTTGATGAAAGCAAAACATTCAAGCTTAAAATTTCTCGCCGCAAAGATCTTCTGTGTTGACTTGAAAATGGCTTGAGCTGTATGGGACGTCCATGCCTGCCAGGGTGTAAATCACATGTCAGACAAGTTAGGTCACAGGGCTGATGCCATCCTCCTGTGGCTTGGTTGTGTGATCATCTCTGCTCCAGGCTGTAAGATCATATTCATGCATAACTGACATAATGTAATGCAATTTCTCATCAATCAGATAGGTGAAGTAAATTTATTGTTTATTTATATACAGGTGAAATGTCAGGATTTCCTTCACTGATAAATGTGATATTTCACTTAGTTAGATATCACTTTTGTCATTCCATCTTGATATTTCACATCCTGGCATACTTACGTCTGATAAAAAATAACTTTGTTTTATGACGTTCCAATCTGAGTTCAGTAACATGATGTCATGATACATTTCTAGTCAATTTTTTACATTCTTATGTCACGCAACAATGAGACACGATATCATACAACATGCCATGTACAAGGTCACGCTATATACACTCAACATTCGTGTCACGTGGATAATAATTTCCATCTTTCATGATAAAAATAGTTATGGTGTTCAACTCTCACTGTGGTATATCCTCTATCTATTCTATTGGTGGCTGAAAAATGAAATACTGTGCCTGATACGTGTTAACCAGGATGTTGATGGAGGAAATGAGCTAATTTTATCACTTTGTAATCATAGAATTTATGACAAAACTGCAATACAGTGTTCTGTTTCTGATGAAAATGTATTAACTTGTAATGTGGAAACTCTTACACTGATTAAAATTTTACTGAAAAAAAAGAAGGAAAAAAAAGCACAAAAAGCAACGAAAGTTTTCTTCTTGATCTAGGTTGCCCTCCTGGTTACTACGGTGACGGTTGTCAGCGGAGATGTGCTTGCTTGAATGAGGCTACATGTGATCCTGTTGAGGGGTTGTGCAACTGTACAAGCGGCTGGAGGGGAGCATCCTGTGATGAACGTAAGTCTGCTGTCTCTTGTTATGTTAGCTGAGTAAAAGTTTTGAGGCTTTACTTTTACCTGTAAGTCACAGTTTGTCACATGGCCAGAGGCCTGTCTTAAAGTTATGTCTTGGCCCAGCTCTTAAGTGAAGGCATATTTATATTGTTCAAACAAAAAACAAACAAAGAAAAGAACAGGATGGACAAAATGTTACAGCTGTTTTGTGAATCAGCAGCCCTAGGCCAAACCATTAGCAACTGTCTGAAGAAGTAATACAGTAACACATTTGAATACTGTATTGATAATAAACAATGTGTTCCAGCAGGAGAGGGAAATAATATGATAGATAAATCATGTGGGCCACAGGATTTTATTTCCTACCCAAATTCTGGAAACCAATTTTGTATTAGCTCTTGGTGGTGAATGATGTCGGAATCTGTGAAGACTTGGGCATGGAAATTGGTCCTGATGAGTCACTACCTGTACCCGTAGACCTGCTCAGGGAGAGACTGAATCATGACATTTGTATTACAGCGTGTCAGTTTGGACAGTACGGACCTAACTGTGAGGAGATCTGTGACTGTGTCCATAGCGACGTCTGTAACCGCTTCACGGGCAAGTGTCGTTGTAAGGCAGGCTACCTGGGCAAGCGCTGTGACCAAGGTACGTCACATGACACAAGCTGATGTGGCAGTCATTATAAAAATTATTCCAGTCAATGATCCTTTACCTGATGTTAGATTATATTTGTTCGTCAGCAAATGTCTTTGTGGAAACAACTTTATCTTTATTGAGTTTATCTATATAAAGGTAGACATGGTTTGCCAATATCTTTTTAAAAAAATAAATGTATGAAGTGTGCTGGTAGAGTATTTTTGATGCAGTAGTTAAATGAGGGATGATCACCTCTGTATTACAGCTTGTCCACAAGGTTTTTACGGAGTGAAGTGTGCAGAGAGGTGTAACTGTGAGAATGACGCAGATTGTGACCCCGAGACTGGGAACTGTCTGTGTAAACCAGGCTGGAGGGGCAGGAGATGTAACAAAGGTACCCATTGGTCACATTTTCCTGAATGAGGCTGTTAGATTTCAGTCAGCATACATGTACAAAGATGTCTCACTGATTTGAGATAAACTTTTAGACATTACTTCTTGACAAAAAATTACTGTGCAAAGAAGTTTTGTAAACTGCAAGTAATTCTTTTGTGCTCTAATGTTTTATCCTTATTGTACATACAAGCTACTGTTGTAAATTTATGTTTCCTTTATGTTCACGAGGAAAGCATGAAGTATCAAAATATCAAGGTAAAATTGCTGGAAGTAAAATTAAACTAAGTTTCTGAATAGGAGTACATTAATTTTTGTTGTTGTTTATATGTACGTGTTTATACTTGAGCTCTATCATACTCCTCACAGCTCATGTGTCGCTTTCTACGTTTCACTTTACATCACTGCCACAACAAGACAAGCTTGACCTTTGGCGCCTTATTTAGGCTTAGCCTCATCACTTGTCTACTCCCGCAGAACTATTTAATCAGCATTCGTCAAAAAAATTGTTTCAGGTTATGGTTAGAATTATGTTTTACATACATCAAGAGAGTGCATGTGTATAAAGTATTATTAGAGACAAAGGTTGAGACGGATTTTTTTGTGTTTTCTGCCATCACTTCCTGCCTCATCACCATGACCCCATTGAGCTTGGCGTAGTTCAGTATTTCTGTACAAAATTTACTAGTGGTGGCAGTGATGTAATGCGAAAGATGGAGAGCGATGTACGTGCTGTAAGGAGTATAGGACTCCATAAGAACTGTTTTGCTGTTGCTGTTGAATATGTGCGGGTTAATGTCTGTTGCCAGCTTGTATCCCAGGGCTTTATGGAAAGCGGTGCCAAGAGCGGTGTAATTGTCCTGAGGGTAAACCCTGTAACCACATCAGCGGGGAGTGTCGGTGCCCGCCAGGCTTTGGGGGAGACGGTTGTGATCAAGGTCAGGCTGCATCCCCCATTTACATGTATATAAGTGATAAATTACTTTTCTGTTTGATCAGAGTTTTACACAATACTTTACAATATTTCACTGATACAACGCAGCCAACATTATGGTAAGAGGAAACCAGGCAGAGCCTGGGGGAAACCCACGCCCATCCATATCGGTAATAGACTATAATGTCTCCATGGTGTTGTAATTGAAATCTTTATTTAAAAAGGGAAACTCTATCATGGCAAACAAGTTGCTCTTGCATGAGGCCCTCAGTAACAATAACCAAAGGAGAGTTAACGGTATGTACATGTACCATTCCATTTTAATTATGAAGAAAGTCAATAATACCTTGTTCTTATGAACATCAGCTGCAGTCATTAAAACAGAAATTTAAATTAGTATATTTAGAAGACAAAGAGAAAAAATGGAAACAAATAATAATCAGAATAAAATAGTGTTTCTCTGTGTTATGTTTGACAGCATGCCTATTGTTGTGAGAATGCTTATGTTGATGGCTGTTGTTGCTGTTACAGTGTGTCCAGCGGGAACATTTGGTCCCGAGTGTCGAGGTCAGTGTACCTGTGACAAGCATCATGCCTGTCACCACATCACAGGGGAATGTGTCTGCAAGCCAGGCTATAGTGGTGTCGATTGCAAAACAGGTGAGAGAGTTACCATGGAAACAATTAAGTCACCATCCTTGACAGAAAATAGCAAACTTTAGGTTATTTTGTTAAGATAAATATTTGGAAGATTTCAAAATTACTTATTTTACAGTAATACTTATACTGGATGTTGTGATATAATGTTTAGAGCATTATGTTAGATAACATTTGTATTTTTCACCATGTTATCTATGTATTTAAGTACTGGAGTAGTGGTCCATTTATGTTATCATAACAATGATCTGAAATGAATAATTTTTTTCTGCCACATTGCAGTAAATTATTAAGACAGTCTGTTACCTATGTTATAATTAAATTTCATTATTAACCGTGCTACCAACTTTCCAAATGACTCTTTAAAAACGTTGAAAAATAGTTTGCGCAGATTGAACCTGGACTGAGTTACATGTAGCCCATCCTTCTAGATTTTAAAATTTTCTGGTGGCATTAGCAAAGATGTCAGATTGTTCCCATCGTTGTTAAAAACTTCTATGAGTTTATATTCTTTAGTTTGCTAACTTTTTTTTTCCCATTATGTTAATGCACCCCAACCTCTAGTCAAGCTTAAGACAAAAGGTCAAAAGGGAAAAGGCAGGAAAGGGAAACTGGGTAAAGGCAGAAGAAAAAATAAATCAAAAAACAAATCAAAATTGGATAGAGGTGAAAGTGTTTCTTTGATAAAGGAGTTAGAAACAGGTAATTCCTTAAAATTCTACCTTGTTGTGGTGATTTTGGTGCTGTTATCGGGTTTCTTCCAGAATATTTTTATTTTGTCAGCATTCTGCGTTATGTCACTCTTTATGGGATATGTATTTGTAATGGCATGGCTTATTTTCCTTAATTTAAATTCTTTACTGATGTGTGTGTAGTGTTACTGTTTTTAGACTTTTTTCTCTATATTTTCTTGTTTGGTATAAGCAACATTTCATTTAACTTTAGTTTGATGATTCTTCAGTATATTTTATGAACGTAATTGTAGTTTATGTACATGTATTTTGACAAGTTGGAATTCTTCAACCTTCTATTGTGAAATTTATGTATTATATTATCTGTGTTATATTTGTGATATGTAAAGTTGATGGATCCTTTAATATTCTGTATTAGTTTTGTGTAACTTTTATTTCAGGAATGAATATGAAACATTTGTTCCACATGACCATGTATTAACCATAACCTAATTCTTCAGTTTGCAGATGTCTTAGAAGAATGTTAGCTCTCATTTCAGATTAATGAATTTATTTTTTTCAACATTGTCACAGCAAAATTACCTTCCTTTATTTACGTAACACTTTTTAGCTAATCCACTGCCCATTGAGTTGACTTTGTCCGATGCTGCTGTGGAAACTAAGGATGTTGAGTTGCCAGGGTTACCATCGATGTCAGGTACTCGACCTGCTGCAGACTAACCCTGATTGGTTGATTCATAATCTTTACGCACTTACCTGCTGTTTATTAAACATGGTGCATGCTAACGAGAGGAGATTGGGCATTTGAATGAAACATTTGAGAGATCGAACAACTCTGATTCACATGTATTCTTTAGGGGACGTTTTGCTTTCTTTTCTAAAAGCTGAGTATACTTGGTTGGTTAGCATACACTTTGGCCACAAAGCATTGTACACAGTTTAGTCTTGCTTAACACTTATTTTGCAAACTAATTAATGTAAACTTTGTGCGGTAGGTTTGAGCTGTCAATTAGAAACCAGATTTTACTGGATTATGGGTTTGCTTTCTTTTGCCCAATGACAGATGATAAATAAGGCTTTATTAACTAATGGATTAAACATTTTACCATTATGATTAAAACTTGCAAAAAGCTGTAAAAAATAAGGTGAGAAATGTCTACAAATATTTAGGCCAGATGTTCATGTTCAAAAATGCTTCATTTTTCAGTGGATAACAGTGTTATACTGATATTGCTATAAAGTACATGTGATTTAGATGTGCTCTTTCTCTGACCATGGTGCTGCATTGTAAATGGTTTGCGTGACAGGATTTCCAAATTAATTATGATATATCAGTTTGCACTGTAAACCTGTTTCATCAAAATATGCATTATTGTGTTGTTTATGTGTCACATTGCTTCAATGAAACTCATGTATAACCCTAGGTACATGAATATCTACACTCTGCTCCAACTTTAATCTTATCCCATTGTACAATTTCCAGTAGATGAGACATGAATGTGGCATTAGGTCAGCCAGTGGAAATTGTACTGAAGGAGAAGAAACATGTCCTCCAGACTGAACTGGAGTTTGGCAGTCTCTGTCACTGTGTCTGTGAAAACTAGGCTTAATTACAATTAATGGTTTTAACTGTTAATTAAAATGTTTATTTGTGTTGGATCTAACAAATGGCCCAAAAACTATTCTGTGTAACTGTAACATGTGGAGCATCAAAACAGTTGGTTTCCTTTCAGATGACTTGCCCATGTCCTAACAGATAAACAGTTCAGATATACATAATAAAATACAGTATCATGAAAGACATACTGCATAGAGCAGGGAAGAGTGTGATAGTTGGCAAATGATCATATGTAACTGGTGAAGTCTGGCCTCTGGTCAATTTAGCTCAATCAGATTTTTATTCTAACTGTTCATTTAAATGCATAAATTGTAGCAAATTGCATGCCCCTAGCGCATTGCTTAAGCAGAATTAGGTCAAAAAAGTAATGTTAATTGCAATTTATTAGATGTCACTGGTGTAGAATTATTCAAAATGTTGTGTTGTCGTCACATTATATTACAATAACAAGGCACAGGAGAAACCTGAAAACTATTGCTTGCCCACATCTGTATACTGTGTTACAACAAAACATACAAAATACTAGTGGCATCTTGTATTACTAATTAATTAATGTTTGGTTCTTACCATTAAATGATATTTTGTTGGAATGATAGCTAATTTATCTGGTTCTGGTATTCTCTTTTGCAAGCTGCTTATCGTCTGGGTAGGTCAACCTGCATTAGGACTCTCATCAGGGTTCACAAATGTCAACATTTCTCATCGAATATTAAATATAAAATTGAGTTCAGTCATAATTTTGTGTGTAAAAAATTATTATTTCTGTATATCACTTCTATTGTTGTTGGTATTTTACTGTTTTCTACTGGCAAATTCGATGGATTTTGACATTTACTTTTTAAAAAAAGTTTCTAGAACTGTCTATTTTTGGTTTGAAATTATGTGAACCCCTGTGTATGTTAACTTTGATTTGTCACATGAATGCATGACTAGTGGTTATTACAGTAGTATACTAAATAGATTTGTGTGAAGTAAAACATTTATTATAGTACAGAACATTATTCAAGGACATCTGGCCTGAAATATGAACTGAGTAATGAAAATGAGTACTAAACTAAATTGCAGGTTGAATTCAGAAAGGTTTGGTGGATCAGGGAGATAATGTGGAAATGGATCAAGGGCGATAACTGTGTTGAAAATGAAAAATCTCCTTGGGTATGCAGTGGCTATCTGTGTTTGGTGCATCTTTAATGATAAAAAAAATTAAAGTCAAAATTGATACATCGTGTCTAAGCTTGCTATGATTTCCAGGGTTGCCTACAACAGGACTATACATTAACGCTTCAAAAAATGTTGAGGAAAAAATGATGTGCTAGTTTTTGGGAAACATTGCCCAGTCTTGTGTACGGGATTCGGCTGAAAACTGTTAAAGAACAAAGTCACTTACAAAGTCATAAAAAACGTTTAAACCTGAGAAATTAGAAGCTTACACTTAAGGAATATGCATCCGTGAGAATGGAAGCTGATGTAATTTGTATCTGTTGACTGGTGTTAATTGATGTGGAATGCATTGTTATTGTTGAAGCTTTTGGGAAGAAAGAGAGGAGAGTTATTATATGTTAGTTGTGTCTTGCATTGTTGATATTTGCAGTCTTTAAAGCCAGGTTTGCTTCGCTGTGACTTAGAGCAAATATGCTGCTACAGTGTACCATTTTTGTCTTTCTGTCATATTTATGTCATCTGCCTGAGGCTTGCTACAATGTTTCTTGTTTATCACATATTTACATTTCTGTAAATTGAGAAGCATTTGTTGAATGACAGGACATATTATTTCCAAGGTCATGACATATATTACGATGTCACAACAATCGATTGAAATCAAATGTTTATGATTTGTGAAGAGCACCTTGTTGAGGCCCCAAATTAATGTCTTTAGCTTATTACAGCTCGTGAACATTCTTGGTAAAATTTAATGGAGGCAAGAGATATATTCACACATACTTACAATTTGTTTATGTCATAAGTGTGTCTTTAGAAAATAGCCTTTAATTGTAAAGTTATAGTAGATTGAATGTTACTCAAAATATAGAAGTAATTTGCTTGTATTACCTGTGTTTTTAGGTTTTATTGGCATTGTTTTTATATCGTTAGATAATTTTTTTATATTTTTCTGGTGAGGATTACAGTATATATATTTTCACCCTCCAGGATGCCAGGATGGTCATTTTGGGGAGGATTGTTCTCAGGAGTGTCGATGTGAGAACAGTGGGGCCTGCAGTATTCTCACCGGGGTCAGTGTCTGTTCTGAAGGATGGATCGGCCCTAACTGTGGGCAGTCCTGCCCATCTGGTCGCTATGGTAGTAACTGTACTGGGTCTGCCAGTGTCTGAATGGAGGGAACTGTGACCCTATCACTGGCGAGTGTAAATGTCCACCAGGCTTTATGGGCAGGAAGTGTGCTGTGGGTGAGCTGCCCTTACTTTGTTACTGGTGTGGAGGATTTGAATCTTGTGAAAATAATATCAGAAATCCATCTTGATTTGTAGCAAATAATAATTATGTAAAGTAAAAGTTTGCATGTTTGTTTTAATTAAAATTCTTTAGGTAAAAAAGGTGGGTTATCTGCCCATTTTGCTTAGTGGAAAAAGTACAAAATATGCATACATTTATATGATAAGAACCCTCGCAAAGATTTGGTGGGGCAAGCAGTGACATGGACCATTCTATATAGAGCCATTGAAACTCCCACATTAAGACACATTTTGAAATAATCTAAAATACATGTACTAATTAAGACATTTTGTATTCTGTGCTTGTGCAGGATGCTCTGCTCTGTCATTTGGTCATAACTGTAAAGGGGAGTGCAGATGTGGGGAACATGGCCGCTGTGACCCGGTCACAGGAGCATGCCATTGTGATTTAGGGTGGATGGGAGAGGAGTGCAGTGAGAAATGCCCTGCTGGCAGATATGGACCTGGTTGCCGTCACACCTGTGCTTGTCAGAATGGGAGCGTCCTGTGACCCACTTAGTGGATGTTGTACATGTCAGAGAGGATTCTACGGCCAGTACTGCGAACTGAGTAAGAGTTACCTCCCAGAAATGACATTAAACCCCAAGCATCCATTCATTCTTGGATATTGAAAACCAACATCATACAGTTTGTCAAAAATATTCCCCTATTCTTATCTGTTGGTGTGAATGAATGAATGATCATGGCTTAAAGCACATCAACAATTTTCCAGCTATATCGTGGCAATGGGTGTGAATGGAACAGTTTTTAATGTAGCATGAAACACCCAGTAAACAAGAAAGTAAACAAATACATGTGTGTTGTTGTTTGCTTTCAGGCTGCCCTGAAGGAACACATGGCATTGTACTGTGACCAGAAATGTGACTGTACTAATGGTGCAAGGTGCGATCCCTCTACTGGCCAGTGTATATGTAAAGATGGTTTCATGGGAGATAACTGTAATAAAGGTGAGAGAAAATTATAAGAAAGTAAGAGTAACTGTAGCAAAGTGAGAGAAAAAAATGGAAAGTAGGGGAGAAGTATAACAAAGGTTAGAAAATGCAAGAAGTAATTGTAACAAAGGTGAGAATATGCAGGGACAAACGTCAAAGATAAGCGTAACAAAAGTGAGAGAAAACTATGAGAAAGTAAGAAATAACTAACAGTTGTGAAGAAAAAATGGAAGGGAAGGGAGAGGGGTGTAGCAAAGGTTAGAGAAAACAAGACATAACAGCAACAAAGGAGAGAATACACAGTGACAATCATCAAAGGTAACCGTAACGGTAACCGTAACAAAAGTAAAGGAAAACATTGAGAAATGAAGAGGTAAGAGTAACAAAGGTGATAATAAATTAACAGTGACAAAGAGATAACTGAGAGTAAACAATGGCAAAGTAAGAGGTAACTCTAACAGAGGTGTGAGAAAATGACAAAAATGAGAGATTATTGTACCAAGCACTGAAAATACTGACAATCATAGATTTAGCCAGAATTCTAAATGATGAGGTCTCACGAAAAATGGAACTAATGAGACCCTGTGCCAGTACTGTATATGGCTAGAACTTTATCAGACATGTCAATCCTTTGTGTCAAAAATTAGTTCAGACTTTGGCTGGCGAAGGTGAAAAGAACATTAATAGTAACAGCCTATTTTCTTGTCAGACACCGTGTGAGATATAACATAATGAACTTAATCAGTAGTGTTGTTTGTTAACTTTTGAACAGTAAGCTTTCCCTTGTGAAAAGTCTACTACAGTTTGCGAGCGTTATATGTACACATGTGGGGAGAAAATGTTTCAGTGTTGTTCATTTTTTTATTTTAGTTTGCCCATTGGGTTCCTTTGGGCGTAACTGCCGGGAGCGATGTGAGTGTGGTCAGTTTGCGTGTGACTCCCTGACAGGAGAGTGTCAGTGCCCCCCGGGCTTCAGAGGGGTCAGGTGTGCTACAGGTAAGAGCTGGGCTAAGATCACCCTCAGGAGAGACTTTTGGCCCTGGTATAACAATTGTAGTGCTGTGCAACAAAACTGGTGGAAAACCTTAGTTGGTGTTTCGTTACCTAGTTATGCCCTGTAAGTGATTTCCAGTTTGAACTTTCATCAAGAGATGTAGAATTATAAAGAGTATATGGCATTGAATTGTACATGCGTAAGACTTGAAAAAAAGCAAACCTTATTTTCTAGTTCTACACACTTATTCAGCATCATGATGTACATGTATAAGTAAAGGTAAAAGTTCAAGGTAATCTAAAAGCGAAAGCGAAAGTCTAATTTACCCTTTTCACAGTGGAGATATTAGTGTCACTGCTTACCTGTACTCTCTTCCTTCTCTTCAGCTTGCTCACCTGGGAGATACGGGCCGGGCTGCGACTACTTCTGCAGCTGCCATAACGGTGCGTCATGTGACCCAGTGACGGGAGCGTGTCAGTGTCTAGAGGGCTGGGTCGGCCCCAACTGCCAGTACAGGCAAAGCAGTAAGTCCACGCACGCTAACTATGGCAGCCATTTTGTTGGTGGATGTACATTTTGGATGGGTCCTTCTTGACGCCACAAATTAAGCATGTATAGTTTACTTAAGAGCATCTCTGGCACACTGCTAACTTTGGCCGGGCCACATGCACCAGCAATGTGTGCATGTAAAGTTCAGGTTAGGATGACAACAGTTCAGCTGTCTGGTAAAATTGGCCCCTATCTATGTTATTTTCATAAGTTTGAGGTAAAACTTGGCATTTAACATGACATTGATGTACATGCATGTTGAAGTTCACATACAATGTATATACTTCTGTAATTTTCATGAAGAGTAACAACTAAACCTGTAACTTTCTTACCCATATTTGTGAATTGGGAAAGCATACAGTTTGAAATTTGTTCACAAAAGTCATCACCGTAAAAAGATTTTTTTGTGGGTTTTTTTTTTTGTATTTGCAATCTGTTTGCATTGTTAATTTAAAGTTGACCTCTACATATGGCTGTAGCATTCCTCATCCTATTTTGATTTTCGTACAAGAACAAAATGGCTGCCTAAAACTTGTATTTCCTCTCATGAGAATCAAGTTAATAAGCATGGGACAAGTGGTTTATATATATATATATATATATATATATGTATATATATATATATATGTACATTATAGATATACATACAGCATTATGCTGCCTGCTGTGTGCTTGCATAAATATGAAATAATATAACTGTGTGGTATGATGGAATGAAAATTTTGCAACATGGTGTGTTTGAAGTGAATGTGTTTTGAAACATATATATATAGGAAATCTGCTTTTGATTATAATGCTTGGTAGAATTAATACTTTTTTTAATGTATAGAGAGGAGCCCAATAGTTACCTAGTAATTTATGATCTTGTCACGAGACGTGGAAATTTCCATTTGAAAAAGTACCAGTATTCCAATTATGCAGGATGCCTGGGCTTGTCTTTGGTGTGCAGATCATTCATTCTATTGCTTAACTGTTAAAAAAAAACTGTTGCTTCCCTGCAAGACCAGCCCTGATCCTCTTAACAGTGCAGGTGTTAAGGTCATTGGAAATATATCTGTTAAAGTTAGCATGATACTTTAAAATTAGGATTGCTTATTGTGACATAGCGTTGATTGTAAATACAGCTGCATATAGTTATGAAGCCTATGGTTCTCCGTTTCTTCTCAGACAAAATGTATAATTCATTGAAAATAATTTGGCAAAGACCAGTTTAACAGTGCCATGGCTTTGAGAAATTTTCATGACAAGCATCTCAGCCACACTGGGAAAAACTTTGTACAGGTGCACTTATCACTTTTAGTAATTTAAAAAAAAAATCATAATGAATGTCATTACAATGCAATTCCAAATTTTGTATTTCATAATATGCTAAGAAGTTTTGTGTGGAACATAAGGCTACTTTTTTTCTATATTGAGACATTTAGGCTTTTTTACGAGGCATGCATTTTGGGGTTATCAAATTCCTAAGGAAAAGTCTCAAGTATTGCAAATAGAGGAATGACTTTGTCTTTGATTGATGTTGGATGTGGTGACATCAAGTTTTATGCTTGTTTGTTTGTTCGTTTATTTATGCATATATTAGAAATGAAGAAATGGCCTGATGGATACATGTAAGACTTTATATAGCGTAGCTGTCTTTATTGACATGGTTTAAAAGATAATAACGGAATACCCAAGAATCACATCATACATATGCTGCCCGAGTGTCCGTGCTTAGTTTCAGCTACAGTTTGTCTGCACATTATCTGAACAACAATACAGAACATTTTTTGACTTGTATGTAGTTGGTGAGATACGCACCTTAATATAGGCATACATTTGTAATCTGTACACAGCCTGTCTGTCAATCTCACAAATGTCAGATCTGTTAGCTGCACACAGTCCTGAGTTGTCACAAACTAGATCTGAACAAAGGCCCTCCTCCAGCTTCTCAGGGGAACCTTCTGTAGCTAGAGAGGTCAGATGCAATATTTATATATGCAATACCGATCAGATGTGCTGGGAGAAGGTGGGTATAGATGTTTATTCAGATCAATTTAGCTTCAAGTGAGTAAAGGGAGGGACTACTATATATGACTTTTAGGAGATTCCCTATCTGCTGTTTCCTAAAGTGGCAGTTAGGAGCGCTCATCTTGGAAGCAATTAGTATTTGTCTCTTTGCGGAACGTTTTTGCTGATTCAGGCACGAAGTAAATACTAATACGGCAATCTCTTGAGTTAGGAAATGTTCTACCCTTATCAGGAGAGAAGTTTGTGTAGGCCTACTATTTAAAAGTGTAGGGAATATTGTATTTATTCATATATGTATTTTCAATTGATTTGTGTTAATTGAATTTTTTTGTTTATCTGTTGGCGATCAGCTTTATGGGCAAAGGAAACAGGAGTGCTTAGAGTAAATCAACGGTCTTTGCTAGGTATATTTGCATGACAAATTTCTTGAAAACATGAAACTGCAAGAGGAGATAGACTTAATAGAGCTATTAGTGTTCCAAAAATTTAGTAAGATAAGCAGTCCATCAAAGTAGTTAGTGACAAGTTTGAATGCAGATTTGAAATGCACCCCAATCAGATATCCATGGATGTCACGAGAAATGGCTGAGCAATAAGATCAGCGTCAACTGGGACATCTCATACAGTTTTTCAATAAATATGTTTGGATGTTGATGTGCTCTGGACTTGGGTTTAGTTCGGTGAATAGTCAGCTGTCAGGTTTAGGGCTGGAGGATCCATACAAGGAAACTACATCCATGTACTAGACATACCATGCAGTACATTGTACTTCCTTGGCTGACACAAACTGCACACTTCAGATTTGACCTTGTAACCCAAAGTTTGAGCACTGACCCTAAAGCATGTAGTATGATGTCTTGCTGGAATATCAAGACTTCAGAATTTAATCTTGTAACCCAAGGTTTGAGCATTGACCCTAAAGCATGTAGTATGATGTCTTGCTGGAATATCAAGACTTCAGAATTTGATCTTGTAACCCAAGGTTTGAGCATTGACCCTAAAGCGTGTAGTATGATGTCTTGCTGGAATATTAAGACTTCAGAATTTAATCTTGTAACCCAAGGTTTGAGCATTGACCCTAAAGCATGTAGTATGATGTCTTGCTGGAATATCAAGACTTCAGAATTTAATCTTGTAACCCAAGGTTTGAGCATTGACCCTAAAGCATGTAGTACGATGTCTTGCTGGAATATTAAGACTTCAGAATTTGATCTTGTAACCCAAGGTTTGAGCATTGACCCTAAAGCGTGTAGTATGATGTCTTGCTGGAATATTAAGACTTCAGAATTTAATCTTGTAACCCAAGGTTTGAGCATTGACCCTAAAGCGTGTAGTATGATGTCTTGCTGGAATATTAAGACTTCAGAATTTAATCTTGTAACCCAAGGTTTGAGCATTGACCCTAAAGCATGTAGTATGATGTCTTGCTGGAATATCAAGACTTCAGAATTTAATCTTGTAACCCAAGGTTTGAACATTGACCCTAAAGCGTGTAGTATGATGTCTTGCTGGAATATTAAGACTTCAGAATTTAATCTTGTAACCCAAGGTTTGAGCATTGACCCTAAAGCATGTAGTATGATGTCTTGCTGGAATATCAAGACTTCAGAATTTAATCTTGTAACCCAAGGTTTGAGCATTGACCCTAAAGCGTGTAGTATGATGTCTTGCTGGAATATTAAGACTTCAGAATTTAATCTTGTAACCCAAGGTTTGAGCATTGACCCTAAAGCATGTAGTATGATGTCTTGCTGGAATATCAAGACTTCAGAATTTAATCTTGTAACCCAAGGTTTGAACATTGACCCTAAAGCGTGTAGTATGATGTCTTGCTGGAATATTAAGACTTCAGAATTTAATCTTGTAACCCAAGGTTTGAGCATTGACCCTAAAGCATGTAGTATGATGTCTTGCTGGAATATCAAGACTTCAGAATTTAATCTTGTAACCCAAGTTTGAGCATTGGCCCTAAAGCATGTAGTATGATGTCTTGCTGGAATATTGGAATGAAATGAACCATTACGATGGTGAATTATTTTCTTTCTATGGAATGTATTATAATTAATGAATGAATTTGCATTATCCATTTATATGCATGTGTAAAATAAATGAACAAGGATTTTCTTCTTGCATTACAAATATTGTATTGTATGGTTTCATGAAAAATTTACTTCACTCATGTCAGTAAAACCAGACTGCTCAAAATCTTAAACATCATGCAAGTACTTGGGAGATCTACCTATGAGATTGCTCATGCAAACACTTTATAATTATCCTGCTAGTACTAGGAAGATTAACCAACCAGGTTTCTAATGCAAAACACTTATTTGTCATGCTAGTACTAAGACCAACATGTACCTACAAGATTGCTCATGAAAACACTTAATTATCATGTTAGTACTAGGAAGATGTACCCACAGATTGCTGACAAATAGTTCTAGCCATAATGTATCGTGCGAGAAAGTTGTTAAGGCTTTTTAATGCTTTCCTATCATATCTGCCTTGCTAGAGATTAGAGAAGCTTTTAGGAAAGATACCTTAGCGAGTGCAAATCATTAATACTGTTTGTACATTAAGTGCAAGTTGATGCTTGTACGTGCTTTGTAATATTTAAAACAAGATGCACATGAGTGTAACTTTGTCCTTTATTGAAAGATTTCAAACTTTTTAAGAATCAGTTTCGATTTACACATAGAATCATTTTTGTGCTGCCCATACATGACTAGTCTAATTGCCGAGCAAGTGTTAATCCTCATTTAAAATATGAGAAATTAAGTCATCAGTCATCAAATTAAAATTGAATAACTTTATCTTATAGCTCATGTCTGCTACAAACACTTAAGTTTATATCCAGTACTAGTCCAAGCTAACAGAGTGTGTTTGACTTTGTGCAGATCAACATGCTTATAACTTTTAAGCTGAAAGCTTGTTTTACTAATCCCGAGATTGATAAATCCCAGTCGTTAAGGACTTTGAGAATCTACATACCTGCACCGTTATATTTGTATGTTGATGGGATATTGAGCTGCATTAGAGAAATATCATCTGCAATTACATTTTTTTTTTAAATTATAGCGAACATTTAATTTTGCTACTAAGAATAAAATTATCTGTTTTGTTTTTCTTCATGTTATAGTAAACATTTGTGCCTTATTTTACATTACAACATGTAAAAGTAAAATCATCTGTAAGCTTGTGCATTTATTTTATTTTAATTACATTAATGTTATTTTGTTGTTTTACAATATTCTCAAATTAAGTCTTCTCTTTTGAAGTCTCTAAAAGACACAGCAAATCTCATGTGGTAAGTTTTGTAGTCAGTCATCGTAAAAACTATTCTTTTTATGGGATTTTTTTTATTGGATTTTGAACATAATTAAATATTTATTTATATACAATATATGAAAGTGCATTCAGATGGTGTTTGTATAGAATTTGTGGTAGAATTTGAACATTGAACAACTTGTTCCTTTCTATCACTTGATAGTACAGAATATTTTAGATCATTATAGTGTTCAAATTGAAAACTTACAACATACTTCTTAAAGGAATCCAAGTTTTGGTTCCACACATCTTCAGCACATCTGTACTGATACTATATGTACATGTGTATATGCCAGTTGATGCTGCCTAAGTTCTTGGTCTACAATTGTGGTGATTTCCGGGCTGCCTTTTCTGAAGACTTCAACCACCAGCATGAGAATATTTGAACCGCTCGTTCCTTACTGAACATCAGCTTGCCACTAGCCGGCAAAATACTTTCCGTGAATAAATAACATGTACACTCTGTGTCATCTCTGTTGGCAACTCAAATCTGCTAAACTTTATGGTTTGAAATTATCGGCTAAACCAATTTAAATTTTTTTCCTAAGAACTTAATCAAACATGACAAAGAAACCCTTGTTAAGTGGCCCTATAAGGCTGATGAATTGGTCAGAGTGAAGCAAAACATGTCACTTGGAAAATGCTAAAATTTAGTTGACATACATATTTATAAGTGTACAAAAGTGTCTGGTCAGCCATTTATATCGGTGTTAAAAACAAGTTGATTGGTTATTTAGACAGGTGTGGAAAACTGATTGGTCCTTTTTTATAAATGCACAAAATTATGTAGGTGTGGAAGATGGGTTGGTTTGTTATTTACATGTAGATAGGTTGGAGTACATGTTTAGACGTTAGGTTGAATATTAAAGGGAAAGTTAAGATGTACTTACAGTTATATTCCTTGCATTATAAGCAAGGAATAATGGCTGTGCTTGACTTGTGGGTCATCAGAGACATGTATGTGTAGGGTTCACTGCCATGGAAAAGCAGTCATTCTGTCAGCTGTTTGCTCACTCTGGTCCTCAGACATGAAACTCTTGACATTCCCCAGACTATATACGGGCCTATATAATTGACTGCATTTTTAGGAGTTTACTATTCATCAGTGCTGCCTTAAACCTCAGTGAAATAAGGGAGTGGGTTGTGGCCAAGTGGATAATGTATTTGCCAGCCAATTGCTAGTTTGTGGGACCTTGGTGACAATGAACAGTCAACTACACTTTTGTGACATGCTGTTTTCTGGGACCTTGGTGACAATGAGCAGTCAACTATGCTTTTGTGACATGGTATTTTGTGGGACCTTGGTGACAATGAGCAGTCAACTATGCTTTTGTGACATGGTGTTTTGTGGGACCTTGGTGACAATGAGCAGTCAATTATGCTTTTGTGACATGTTGTTTTGTGGGACCTTGGTCATAATGAGCAGTCAACTACACTTTTGTGACATGTTGTTCAAGAAGTTTTCTTGGAAGACCCTTTGTTTTCCACCAATATGATGTGCTTGTCTGTGCAGCACACATGGAAAAGTTTTTCAGTCTCTTGTCACAGGTCAGTGGTTTAAACCAGGTTTTTTGGCTTCGTCGGTCCATGAAAAGGACTGCCAACACGTGTCAAAAATTCTTGAGTTGGCATTAAACAATAATCCCATCATCGCTTCAGTCACTGAAATTAATTATTATGTTATTTGAAATTTGAAGATGGAATTCGTGGGTCCGCTTTAAGAACAGAAATTGGTTAATCAGCCAAGAAAGTATGTTCAGTTTGAATTGTCTGGAAATTTGAATCTGGTGTGTATGAACTCAACTTTGTTTCAAAGTGTGTTTAAACTTGTGTTTAAATGATGTCTTTATGATAATGATGTCTTTATGGTGATGATGTCATTATGCTGTGACTGTCAAGGGGGTTTCAGTATGCTGTCATTGGGCAAGTGTTGTGTCTGATGTCAGGACAGGGCAGGCTATTTCGTCAGGATGTTGCAACAGAAAAGAGTGTCATAACCAGGACGCTTGTTTCAGGATATGGTTACAGGGCAGGGCGTGATATCTGGGGTCAGTATGTTGTAACCATGTAGGGTGTCTTGTCTGGTGTCAGTATATTGTTACTGCGGCAGATGTCTTGTCTGGGGTGTCACTATACTGTGACTGGGTAGGTGTAATGTCTGATGTCAACACAGTAATGATTTGACAAAGCTGTAATTGTAAGTGAAGTTTAATGTGTATTAGTTATTCAGAATCTCGTAAAACTGTTAACCGGTTGTTTGTTTCTGTTTTCAGCCCGACCTGGTCCCAGACGGGGAGACGTTCCATGGGCTGAGAATTACAGCTGAGGAGGCGGAGGAGAATTTGCTCAATTGATGCTGTCGTAGATAGTCAACGTCTCTGTGTTGTTGTCAAAACTTTACATAACATTGATCTCCTTGGCCAGTCTCAGCTGCTGTGAGTCACTGCCAAATGTGGAAGAGTCCATAATTCTGAGGAAGAGTCCATAATTCTGTGGAAGAGTCGGCAAGGCTGTGGACATTAAATATAAAGGTTTTGCATCTGCAGGACATATAAAAGTCAGCTGGGGTGTAAATGCTTGCAGATCTTATACAATGTGGCTGATGTTCACAAGAAAAAGACGAGATATCAGATGTGCATACTTGATATCAGTGGTATCAAAGACTAGACTTCAAGTGCAAAGCAATGATATCGATTGTAAGGACTTCATGATGTATGCTACATGTAAAAGGACACTTTTAAATAAAAAGACTTGATATCGAATGTAAGGAAAGGGTATCAGATGTATACAATTGATATCCGTTGTAAAAACTCTGATATCAAATATATATGGCACGATACAAAATCCAGGGGCTTGATATCTGCAAAAAGAAAACTTTGTGATATCAACTGACTGTGAAGAATATATAACATGTTGAGTTTCAATTGTTTTGAAAAGAGTGGCTGTATTAATTTCAAGTTTTCTGGACAGTATGGCCAGAATTCCCGGAGCCTAAATGTGACAACATGATGTGAAGATGAAATCTTTCTCTCTGATTGGATCCTATAAGATGAGCTGTGAAATGAGAAGGCCAGTGATTGGATATGTAGATGTTACAGATTTTCTACTCCGTTAAGCATCTATTTGATTGATCAGTAGTTTAGCCAGTGGTAATGTGTAGATCATTCAGCCGATGAGAATGTAGACCTTTATAGTTCAACCCATCTCTAATGAGAACCTTTTTCTCTTTACACATTTTCATATTAATGTGACCTGTTAACTCTTCTTTAGCTGGTAACTAATTGTTTCTGTGTAATATTTCAGTTTTCCTCTACAAAGCATAGTTCACTCTTTTTTTTTTTATTTTTGTGAAAAGTTGGCCAATTTTCAGTGTTTCTTGACAATCCACTTTGATTGTTCATGATGATATGCACATGTTTTTTTGTACTTACATAGTGAGCGCACTATCTGTTGATATTGGTGAGCAATCTCCATGTTTACTCACAACGTGAGAGTTAAGCAGTCTGTAGTCGTGATAGTGGGTGTAACTCTAGTTGTCAGGGGTGAAGAATTATGACCATTCTTGATATAGTTATGCAAAAAAGAGGCTTCAGAGTTAACTTGAAGGTTTTGATTTCGAGAGAGAATAACAAATTTTATGTGACATTTTGGAGTGATTACATAATTTGTATCGTTATGATAACAGTAAAAATGTCAAGGTCGCACTGTGGTCAAGGTCATTAAGGTATAGAAGAAAAAAAGCGTTCATAATGGACAGATTAGTTGTGCTGCAGAAATTGTAATTTCTGAGGTATACATGTATGTGTGTTCTACAAAAGCAATGATAATATGTTCTTTACATGACGCTACATACGCTGTACTGTGCATGTGCATCAGTACAGTTGAGTGCAGCTTTCTGGCTGTTGTGTGATATTGTAATGCAGGCTGTCATAAGTCACCAGAAAGATGGACACAAGATAACTTGCTGATGATTTCTGTGAGGGGATTGTTCAGGAGTCAGGTGTAGACATTTGGTCAGTGTTTGCAAGGTGGCTTCTCAGTATCATGTCTTGCTTTTCAGTGTGTCAACTACTTTCATGACGACATTGTAGTCAGGTGTAGACTTTTGGTCAGTGTTAACAGAGTGACTTCTCAGTATCATGTCTTGCTTTCCAGTGTGTCAGCTGTTCTCATGATGACACTGTGGCTTGGTGTAGGCATTTGATCAGTGTTTACAAAGTGACTTCTCAGTATCGTGTCTTGCTTTCCAATGTGTCGGCTGTTCTTATGATGACACTGTGGTCTGGTGTAGGCATTTGATCAGTGTTTATAAAGTGACTTCTCAGTATCATGTCTTGCTTTCCAGTGTGTCAGGTGTTCTCATGATGACACTGTGGTCTGGCGTAGACATTTGATCAGTGTTTACAAAGTGACTTCTCAGTATCGTGTCTTGCTTTCCAGTGTGTCAGGTGTTCTCATGATGACACTGTGGTCTGGCGTAGACATTTGATCAGTGTTTACAAAGTGACTTCTCAGTATCGTGTCTTGCTTTCCAGTGTGTCCGCTGTTCTCATGATGATACTTAGGTCTGGTGTAGACAAGTGACCTGTCAGCATCTGTCTCGGTTTCCAGTATATCAACTTCAGTTCTCTTCATTATGACACTGCCACTGAATTGTTTATTTAAAATATGTTGGTATTGTAATAACATCCTGTATTAAATGTTTATTGGTTATTGCTCTGTTTTAATATATATACATGTACCCATATGTTGAAATGTGTTACACATTCTGCGATGTCTCAGTCCGTATATATATATATATATCTTAATGTGCAGTTCTGACTCATAATTTTGTAATGTACTTTCAATTCTTGATGTTTGTGTAACAGTCTTTTTGAAGGAAATTTTTAATGCATTATTGAGCTTTTTACTGTCACTTTTATGTTTCTTTTTTTCATTTTTTTTTTGTACTGATTTTTGTTACGTAAACATTTACAAGTATAATAATGTAAAGAAATACATTTCCCAGCCAAGTTTAAATGGTTCTGTGTGATGATTCTTGACAGTGTTCCATTAATGGGGTCTGTGTAAAATTAATAGTCAAAATTTGAAGTCAGTTGAAACAAACTAAGGCAATTGATTGTTCCTTTTGACAGAAGATCTGTAACTTCAGGTATACATCAGGCTTTCTTACGTAGGAAGTTTCCAAGGTGATGATCAAGTTTGTAAACAGGGTGATGGTGAAGTTTGTAAACATTTATACATCTGAAATTTGTTTACGTCTCAGAAAGTCTGATTCCACTGATATAGTTATTTGGAAAGTACCCTGTGGTTTGAGCTTTCATGAAAAGCCAGTGTATAAGTATTTTAGGTTGAGCCAATTTTTCTGATTTGCTAAAATTTTGTTTTCTAAGCTTGTGAAAATAAACTTGGCTCCTAAAATATTGTTTATGAATTTATTTTACCCTCAGGTTTGTGTGCCAATAACATTGCCTATAAATGAGATATTCCCCATTTTTTTTCTCCTTTATTTTTGTTTGTGCAGGACATTTTTCTCACATTCACACTTTTCTGCAGGACAGTTTCTCACGTTCACATTACCTCACATGATCTAAACAGCACCACCATACAGTCCAGTATTTACTTTGTGATATTTACTGTTGTGGAAATTTAATTAGGCAACCAAGACATAATTGTAATCTGTCAATGAAGGGCTTGGTGCCTGTGGACTACACTAATAGTTAACAAAGCCTTGTAATGCATGGAATGTTGGGTCAACATTTCTGTGTTGTTATCATTATATAAGGATGAGGCGACATGAATACACACTGGCAGCTCCTTGTTACTTATGTACAACTGTGCACCAGTCTACTGGACGCTGTATAGCGCCTTATTACTTATGTACAGCTATGTACCAGTCTACTGGACGCTGCATAGCGCCTTATTACTTATGCACAACTGTGCACCAGTCTACTGGATGTTGCATAGCTCCTTATTACTTATGTACAACTGTGCACCAGTCTACTGGACGCTGCATAGCTCCTCATTACTTATGTACAGCTATGTACCAGTCTACTGGACGCTGCATAGCACCTTATTACTTATGTACAGCTATGTACCAGTCTACTGGACGCTGCATAGCTCCTCATTACTTATGTACAGCTATGTACCAGTCTACTGGATGCTGCATAGCTCCTCATTACTTATGTACAGCTATGTACCAGTCTACTGGATGCTGCATAGCTCCTCATTACTTATGTACGGCTATGTACCAGTCTACTGGGCGCTGCATAGCTCCTCATTACTTATGTACAGCTATGTACCAGTCTACTGGACGCTGCATAGCGCCTTATTACTTATGTACAACTGTGCACCAGTCTACTGGATGCTTCATAGCTCCTCATTACTTATGTACAACTATGTACCAGTCTACTGGACGCTGCATAGCGCCTTATTACTTATGCACAACTGTGTACCAGCCTACTGGATGCTGCATAGCTCCTTGTTACTTATGTACAACTGTGCACCAGTCTACTGGATGCTGCATAGCTCCTCATTACTTATGTACAGCTATGTACCAGTCGACTGGACGCTGCATAGCTCCTCATTACTTATGCACAACTGTGTACCAGTCTACTGGATGCTGCATATCTCCTCATTACTTATGCACAATTGTGTACCAGTCTACTGGATGCTGCATAGCTCCTCATTACTTATGCACAACTGTGTACCAGTCTACTGGATGCTGCATAGCTCCTTATTACTTATGTACAACTGTGTACCAGTCTACTGGACGCTGCATTATATTAACTACACCATATCAAGAGTGAAACTGCACCGTTGGAATTTCATCATTTTGGACAAAAACAATTTCAGCTAAACATAAACCATATAAAACATCTTTTTCTTGACAAATGCATGAAAGCAGCATTAATTTAAAGACTTGAGAACACAATGGAGTAAGCATTTGTTGAGCCATTTCCAATACAACCTACACATTTAGCATAATGTGCTGATTATTGTAGCATCAGATATTATGTTACCCATACATTTAAAAAAAAAAAAAAATCATTTTTGCTTTACTAATGTGATCATGCATGTTCCTCGCACCAGTTTATAAAGAGTGCTTTTTTTCAATGGCAAACTCGCATTATGTATGCAAGTAACATGCACTCTTGTGATACCAGTGACCCGGATAGAATACTCCATATCCAGATGTAAGCTAAGCTGTCAGGAATACACTTCCACTCAAAAACAGACCCTCCCCCCCCCCCCAAAAAAAACACCCACCTATTAGCTCTGCCAGGAGGAGACCTTTACATGAGAATTTGGCAATATTGCAATTTTTTGATATCTACCTCTGAGAGAACTTAGCATAACATTTCACTCTTTGTTAACATTGACTTTCATTTTTGTTTAAATTAAATAATTTTGTGTAATATTTAGTTAGCTAATTTCAATGCATGCACATCTGTACATGTATTTACCATATTTGTATTTGTCCAAATGTGATTCATTTGTAGCTTTTATATTTATTTTTACTCTTCTGTTATTTTTTTTTTTTTTTTTGTGGCTATGCAGACATGTAGTTCAACTTTAATTATAACAAGCTGAAGACTTGTAACTTTTGAACCAGTACTAGAATGTTATGATTCCCGGATGTATAAGGGTGTAAAATAGCATCTCAGTATCAATGCATTATCCTATTGGTGTGTCAGTATGTTGAAACGAGAAACGTATTTCTCTGCTGTATACCAAATTGAGTTGGAATTTAAACACTTTGTTGATGCTTGGATGTCCATCAACATATATTAGTAAATGTCACCTGCTACACTTGTGATATTTTAACTTTTAAACAACTTCAGTTTACAGTTGTCCAGCCAGCATTAATTTCAGTTCATCAGTTTTTAAATTTGTACATACTGTTACAGAAAGTAACACAGCCATGGTGTATTGTACTTGTGTGACAAAGCATTCAAGAGAAATATTTAATTTGTAAGCTTATGACATAAAGGAGTACTGGATTATCACCAGACCTTAGTGAGGATATTCCTCTGCAACTTAGGACAAAGGAGTGATGGATTTTCACCCCACAGCCTGTAGGGTACATCTCGGCCACCCAACAGCCTGTAGGGTACATCTCGGCCACCCAGCAGACAGTAGTCTATATGTACATGTGGTACATGTGCCTTGTAGTTGCCGGCTCTTCTAATCTGCAGCACTACGTTTAACACTGTAGCAAATACCGGCTGAGCAGATGTGCACTTAGATCACTCAGTTCGTTTATATATATATATATATATATATATATATATATATGCATGTAATAAATGGTCCTGTAGTTTGACCTGTAGACCAGGTTGCTTTGTTTAATTGTGACGTGCCAAGTTTTAATTGTGTTGTCCAGAGGCTTATTGTATCAATGCAGTTTATAGAACGCTACACCAAGCATGCTTAACGTCGATGGCGCCTGGTGCAAATTGTGACTGCGTTGTTAAGTAGTCTCTGGGTGTTCTTGTATTGGTCAATATTGTTCTGTTGTAAATATGGAGGAGTAATTAAAAAAAACTCATCAAACCAAACTATATGTTTGACTTTTAATTTTACTTACTGGAGACATTTGTAACTCAATGGACATATTTTTACGAAGACATTATGTATGTGGTAACAAAGGTTGAATAATGACAGTCATATTTATCATACATACATATCCATATCACTCGCATAATTAGACATCATTCATAATCCACCTTTGCCAGTCAAAATCAGGACATTCATTTGATCTCCCTTTTACCTGGCTTATCAAAAAATGGTCCATGAGCACTGTGGAAAGAGGTAAATTCTACCATGAACCTGGATTTTAAGTTCTTATCACAGACATACATGTCATTAAAAGAAGAACTCAGAATGTCATATGTACTGTAACAAGAAGTTGCAAAACTACACGACTCCAAAGATATGAAAAGGAGCAAAAGCAAGATGTTTGTTGGGGGTTGCCATATTGTTTGGCTACACGTGTGTATCTGTGGCCCGTCAGCTAACGAGAAGGCAACAAACACAAAACTTACACAACGTCCTGCATTAGCTAAAATGTGGCTCATTTTATATCACTGCTACCACTAAACCAGTTTGAGCTTTGGGACACAAGGAAAATGGTAACAGGTCGCTGTTGGAATAACGTGTGAGGATTTTACAGGAAGAAAATGTCTGTTTATCAAGTTTTGTAAGAAGCAAAAGTGGAGACAGTTTTTATGTTATCTAATACCGCTTCCTGTGTCACAACCTGACCCTGTTAATCTCAACATTGTTCAAGATTTCTGTATAAAATTTGGTAGTGGTAGCAATGAAGTAAAGTGATTACAGAAAGCGGCACATGCGCTGTAAGCTGTATGGCAGAATGATCGGTGAATAAGGTCATGTCCCATGATATGAAGAGCGCAGGGTCCAACTACACGACAGCGCCCATGTACTCTCATTCTTCAACCTTTTTCAACCCCATATCTCTGCTACCAATATTTTGAAACATTCTGAGAGAACTAGAGGATGTAGAGAAATAATCTGCACAGTTGTATGAAGCTTGCATCTTTAGTGACACAAACAAATGGTTTTTAGCCTCATTTTCAGAATAATTGTATGCATAAATTCCACTGAAAAAAGTGTTTTAGAGATTGAAAAAGTTGAAGATTTACAGTGTTTGTACTAATAATTAGGCAAGGGTACAGGACTTCCCTATGCAATGAAATTATATATGAGAAACCTTATGAATTTCAACATCAATGATAGCTTTCTTTCAAGTGCATATCAACTGAACATTATTATGGGGAGGGTGTGGATGTGGGGCTGAGGCAGCTGAACTACTGTCCCATTCAAATCCATTATTTCAGTGGAACTAAAACATCCCCCACCCGCTCTCTATGATTTGTTATTTATGTATTTATTTGATTTGTGTTTTATGGTACGCCGTACTCAAGAATGTTTCACTTAGAAGACAGCGTTATGGTTAAAGGGAACCTGGCAGAGCCCAAAGGAAACCTGCGACCAATCACAGTTTGCTGGAAGGCCTTCCCACGTACGACCAGAGAGGACGCTGATATTAGCTGAACTTGAACTCACAGCAATCACACAGCATTGGCTCCTAAGTCATCGCGCCCTGCTGGCATGCTAACCACCTTACCCACGCAGGCCCCCTCTCTAATTTGAAAAGAGACAAAATGATGCCCTTGAATATTCACAAGGTCACGGGACAACCTTATGTAGACCAACTAATAAACAGCACAGGATATGAAATATAAAAGGCACTAACAAGTAGTCCAAGAGGGGTATTGTATTGTATCTATTTACAAAAGAAGAAACTATATACATCCTCCTTAATAATAATTATTTTCACTTTGAAGGCATACAATATACAAATGAACAATAGGCAGGGGATTACATGTATATGCAAGATGTAATTTGTCGCTGTGTATTCAACACCAAATGCTAGGCAAATGGGCAAAATGACAAACGTGTTAAGACTAATGCGTTCCATATGATGAAGACAAAAGTTTATGAAGTATCATGTTCACCACCTTTAATAGCATCTGATCCATGAATTGGTATTAGCACATGACACTCCACACATATACAGTACTCATTTAACTTCACACGTGTATGTATTTTGGGTACCGCGTATGAATGACAGCTCTCACCATAACATGGCTGCAGTACTGCAGAAGTGCTGTTAAGCCACAATCACTTGTTCACTGCTGACAGCACCCTAGCCAGATGTTTTACAGCCTTCAACCCTCTCAGGACTGACTCTGGCTGTCATAGATGTAACAGTTGTAACTGAAAGAAGCCAGTCAGTGTTGAGAATTAACATAAGTATGATACTGAACCCTGTGCCCACCCAACAACATACAAAATCTTCTGTCATTCATACACTGTTCATGACCCATCGAATTCCAGATGGACATTCATCACTGTAACATGTACCATAATACTCACCACTCTTAACAAAATATAGTATAATATTGCACAAAAAATTTAAATTCGCGAACCTCCTCATCCATTCATTCAAGTCTTAAATAATCATTCTAAGATTTCCTTGGGCCAATCAAATCTCACATATCAATATGGCGCAGCCTTTCACCATTCTCAACCAATCAAATATCACAATTCACTGACTGGATGTCCAATCTTTCACTCATCCTTCGGCCAATCAAATCTCAGATGCTACTTGTGCCTGATGTTTCACCGTCATCCTCCACCAATCAAATCAGATATTACTTATACCGACTCTTTCTATCTGTTCAAGAGCAGCCTGTAAATTGGTCTCAAACAGGTCGCATCTGAAAGTAAACAACAAATACAATTACAGCTGTATATACAGCTTTACATTCTTATTCGTAATAGGGTTCAGTGATCGTAATTAAGAAGTCAAGGCATCTTCACATATAACATTTAAAAGTTATGTGTAGATGCCTTAACTCCTTCATTACTAACAAATACAATGTTAAGTATTCAATGTGTACACATCAGCCAAGATATGCAAAAAAATGATCCACAAAAATGAGGCTATTTGATAAAAGCAACTTCCCCTATATGTGAGGTGTAGAGTTAATTTCCTTGGCTTCTGCCCAGTGTTCACAAACCCACAGTCCTCCTCCCCTGGCTCACCATCACAAACCCATAGTCCTCCTCCCCTGGCTCACCATCACAAACCCATAGTCCTCCTCCCCTGGCATGCATGCATATGTAAGGGAAACAATGCTGAGTACAACGTATAAAACCAATAAATTAAACAAATGGCACAAATTCCTTTATAAACCTCAGTGAATACATTACCTTATGGGCATATCCATGGAGTAAAATGGATTTTTGAGAGCAAAGTCTGAGTAGACTTCATAGATCTTCTTCAGCAGGGCATCCACAGCTGTTTGTCTGGGATCTGCCACCACAATAAACTTAATTCCTGTCCACAGAACAGACATGCAATGAGACATAAACAGAAAAGCCATTAGTCATATATTTATGATGAAGAAGTTACTCCAGGTTTGAATCTGATCCCCACTTTTCTCCACTCAAGAAAAGTATGATATACTCAACAAAAACATAAATGTTTGTGAATGAAAGGCAATGTAACTTCAAGACATAAGACATGTCATATCTGTCTAAGAGTCTATATCATACGGCACTAACATATTCTTCATAATCGCTGGTTTACATGAACAGTTAGAATAAAACCCTAACTGAGTTAAACTGACAGGAAGCCACATTTCATTGGTTACCTATGGCCATTTGCCAGATATCACACTGTCACTCTCTGTGCTGTACGTCTTCAATTTATTTATTTATTTGATTGGTGTTTTACGCCGTACTCAAGAATATTTCACTTATACGACGGCGGCCAGCATTATGGTGGGTGGAAACCGGGCAGAGCCCGGGGGAAACCCACGACCATCCGCAGGTTGCTGGCAGACCTTCCCACTTACGGCCGGAGAGGAAGCCAGCATGAGCTGGACTTGAACTCACAGCGACCGCATTGGTGAGAGGCTCCTGGGTCATTACGCTGCGCTAGCGCGCTAACCGACTGAGCCACGGAGGCCCCCTGTACGTCTTTAATTATATTATATATATCTACATAGATATATATAAGCTCTAAATTGTACACATGTATATTGCATGCACTCATGACTCGGTTAGATTTCATAACAAAAAGAATTTTATCCTTGAGTGCTTACAGTGAAAGGCACACTCCACGAGATATGATGGAATTCTCTTGTCAGAATGTGAGTGCACGTCATTTATAGCCAAACAATTATTAAGCTTCAGTCACACAATCATTCATTCATTCAGTCACCCACCTGTGAGAGTCTGAAAACAGTGAAGATTGAAGGTGTCTGTTTCCAGCAGTTCTATACCTGAAGATCGCGGTTCTGGTGACAGTTGTGAGCCAATGGCAAATAATCTGCAGACATGAGAAAGTGTGTCAGATTCCAGTGGAGTCAGCACACCAGAAACAATGCTACAGTGAGAGATGAATACAGCACAAACAGGGATGGATACAGGGTCTCATTGTGTTGGTCAGATGGGCTCTTTCCAAAAAATTAAATGGGCACAAATTTGCAAACACCAAAGGATTTCTTTTCTAAAAAATGAAATGTTTGTATTTTTCAATTCATTGTAGGACTAACTCCTTGTTAGATGACAGTGACATACATTTCATAATATGCACAGAAATAGTTTAACATAGCTGAGAATGCATTTCCAAGCAAAATCTATGGCCTCCAGTCCCCTGGCCGTTTTGGTCTGAACTGTCTGCAGACCCTGAGCAATGAGGTGTTTTGCTTCAATATCACTCTTGTTGCTTTTGCTGAGGCTTTCAAGCAGGAAATTTGTCAGGTACTTCGTAAGACAGAGATTTGCCAGTTTCTCTAACCACAAACCTGACTGCCAACCCATATGTGAAACATTATTTGAATTAATTAACATCAATCAAACAAATAGATTAGTTAGGAATGTTTGGTGTGAATAAAGATGAATTAAGATTGAGACTAAGGTCGCTTTATGCGGTTTTCAACAACTGTGAAATTTATCACTGTGAAATGACATGTGTGCTGACAGATTTCAGCAAGACCAAAGAAGAACACGTTTATCCTATGAAACATTAGTAGAAACACAAAATCCCAGTAAGTGAAATTTTGAAAACTTCTGTATTTTCTATGTAACATGAAAGAAAATTGGGTTACTCACGAGTGAAACATACTGGCTAGCATGATTCTTTCATTTGTGGTCAGTTTGGTGCGGCCAAACTTGATGTTGATTGGATAGTTTTCTTCCATTGCCAGCATTTCAAGGATATCTCTGCCGTCTTTCAACATCCTTCCTTCTGCTGGCACTCCATTAATAGCTAAAACAGCATGGCCCACTAGAAAAGAAAACAAAATATTAATCAGAATTTGCAAAACCTCTAACACATGTCAGCTATATTAGAAACGGCTAACCACCAAAATAATAGAACCCTTACCATGCAGAAAACTGAAACAGCAACTATATAATACTTATTTTAGATGAAAAACAGAGAATATTTTAATTTTGATGCTACGACTGCAAGCACACTTGCATTTGTCTTTTCTTTTGGTGACTACCTTTTTCTTTTCTTTTAGGGATAATCATCATTATTCGGCATCACTAGTTGCAATGAATGATCCAATCATGTACACAAAAAATTTCCCTTTTGTGTCACAACATATCTCAGCCATCAAAAGTATACTAATGCTGATGTCACAAAAGCTGTGATCATATTCACTGAAAAGTAAACACACACACACACACACAAATAAAGTAGAAGACCTTACAATTGCTGTTAAGGTCTGACACTGCATGCATTGTCCTATAGTCCATTGTCCTAATAATCCTTGTCACTGATAGGTAAAGTAGACTTCAAGAAATTTATCAAGACAATCATCTTCCTTGTTACTTTTGGTATAGATAATTTTTTTTTTTTTTTTTTGGTTGTTGATATATAATGATTAAGAATTTCTGTGTACTATATGCTGCATGTGATGTAAACAGTTCTTGCACAACAAAGCAGGAACACAGAAGAGCTGATGAAGACTTGTTCATAAAAATGTTGTTCAAACTGGATTTATCAGGCAATAGGAAGACAGGAAAGAAAGACAATTCATAATTTCACTGGAGGTGAAAACAAACAAATTTAACCCATGTGAGAAAGGCAATATGGAAGGTTTTCGCATATAAACTGGTAAAAAAAAATAGCATATCTACTGTCAGTTTTTTGTTGGAAAGTTCGGACTACCAACTCAGATGCTTAGTGTGAAAAGCTTATTCTTGCATAAAAAGAAGTCGTATTTTCTGCCACGTGATATAAACAACAACCTCTGCTTAACAAAATCGGTTACAATGTTCAGTAACAGCCTAATTGACAGTGAAGTTAGGTTCACTGGTGTAAAAAGTAAATTAACTGAATATTATCGATAACTGGACACCACATGATAATTTACCTTTCACACCATCTCTTTCACCAAAGGCAACAACGATTTTATCGTCAAATATTTTGAGGACTAACTCCAATGGGTACCCAAAGACCTTTTCCACTTCGGGTCTGGAACTGTTGTTATCATAATGATAAATCAAGCCTCCAGCTTTGTTGATAATGTATACACTGTAGATTGTCATTTTCAAGGATTGACGTGTTGTTGTTGTTAGCCTGGGTGGATTTTTAGGTCAATACAAAACTTTAATTTGGTTGCAGGATTTGAAGCGATATAAAGAACGAAACACCACGGCGTACATTTTAGGTTAAATCTTCATTTGTAGTTTTCTTGCTCGTTAATGGCGATATCGGCGTGTAAAACGTCTTTCCACACAGATATTTTTTTCCACGTTTTCTAATACATTTTCACATTTTTTCACCAGTCTTCTTTTTACTAATTTTCGTCCATGAAACCCCAAAGCACTTCAAGAGCAAAGGCCTGTTTCACAAGATCATTCTGGTTTTGAGCCCAAAACTCAAATTTTATTTACAAACAAACTATCTGAAAACTTCGCACAGCACAGAAACAGTCGTCAAAAATATTGTGCATATATTTATGAGTCTAATTTGCATTGGAATTTAGGCCTAAAATTAAATCTTTTTGTGAAACAGGCCCTATGGTAGCAACTAAGATATTTATCCACACTAAACATTTTCTCTGTTTGACAATTTTCACCATAAAGTCACGATCATATTCTTAGGTATATAGACCTACATGTACATTTTACTTATTTACATTCACTAGTTCCAACTAGTCGATTAATTTGTTAATCATGCGGACATTTTCATTATGGCTGTTTTCTCTACAAAAACATTCATTCTCACAATATTAGTTTTAGCATAGCCTATATTTTATCCATTATGGTTTTATACCTGGTCAATTTTTCCACACTCTTAAAACATAAGTGTTACATTTAACACTGTAAAGATCACAATGAGTGACTGCTCTGAGAAGAGTTATGTGACCACTTTTATAAAGTGTTTAATGTTTTAAGACTCTTCAAAATTTCGGAATTCCGCAATGTGCTAATTTAAAGTATGTAGAGATGATTAAGCACCGAGACACCGTTTTCCCAGTAAATCTATCCGTTATAGAATAGCAAAAGCTTTTTGCACTGACGTTTAAGCTGATTATTTATTTATTTATTTCATTGGTGTTTTACGCCGTGCTCAAGAATATTTCACTTATACGACGGCGGCCAGCATTATGGTGGGAGGAAAACGGGCAGAGCCCGGGGGAAACCCACGACCATCCGCAGGTTTCTGCAAGACCTTGTCACTTACGGCTTTAAGCTGATTAAGTTCCATTTATATCGATATCAAGCTCCTATTGAAGAATATTGAAATATGTTTGTCCTCTAACGCACTGTTTTTCCAAATATCAGTTCGGCTCGCCAAAGGGTAAAATAACTTCTGTACTTTTTCTTCTGACAGAAACTGAAGTGGCATGAGAAAACTCCAGTTAAAATGTGGTTACATACCGCCCATTTATAGATTTCAGACTTCTTGCCGACCGAAATGTGTTTTTCTGTGAAGTTCTCTAGATTATAACTCATTACCACAGGTGCTTGGAACTCTCTGGCTTCCCTTCCGGTTTAACATCTGGACTTGCAAGCATGTGTATTCTTTGACACATAATACAGACAGCCCTTGATAACTGCTCTCTTGATAACTGCTCTCTTTACTGGTTTGGCAACGTTATTCTGGTGAGAGGACTTGTGTTAAGGATAGTTTATTCAGTAAATGGTTGTGCTCTGTGATCTGTGGCATGAGTTGAAGTTTGATGTTAGGCCTATTCGTAAAATTTTCTAGTTTTCGGGACTTTTTTCAGTAAATGGTTGTGTTTGGGCACATTATCTCTGAGGTCTAAGTTGGGGTCTCAATGGTTGTGAACAAGAAACCCTTGGTCACTGAAGTCGCATAAACTGGAGCCAACTGGAGAGTTCCTGGGCTGAGACTCGTGAGTTTTCATGCGTGCATCATGCCGGTGAAGGAACGTGGGTTATATAAACTTTACACTATTTCTTGTAGAAATGATATATTCGGCGTAAAAAAATGAAACAATAAAAAAGATCAACAAAGATAAACAGCAACAACGTCTAATTGTGTCTGACAGTTTGCGAAAAAGCTAACTGAAATTATAGAAAGCCCGAGGTTTTCCCCAGTTAGACAGTGTATTAGTTCCAGAGAAAACCAGTTTTCTTCTTATCCTAACGACACATTTTGATCATGAATATGCTTTCACCTTGTTGGCATTTTCAAGGCTTGCCTTCGCCATTCATTTCATCGGAAAATTTTCCCGACAAGTGTTCTTAATCGGAACTTATCAAACGCCCGGAAGTCATTTTATCGACGTCAAATGTTCCATTCCGATCACATCATGATGACGCCACATTAAAAACAGTTCGACGTTACAACAGAAACTGATACATTTTAACGGTGTAGACGTTACACTAACGCCACCTGACAGGATTAAAAAATATGCCGCCTCCCAATTGAATTTCATGATGGTGGAGATTTAATTCTACTTTATGATTGTTGTCTAACGTCTTTCTTAAGAATTGTTCGCTATTTGTTAGTTTTATGGGTCGAGTCACAAAGATGAAATCCATCGAATGAGTCAGTGATATACCCAAAGTGCAAGATGTGGACAGAAAATATTAGTCTTTCTTTGAAGTGTTTCATATATTCTTTCACTAACTTTATACCAAATCATTCATGCAGATTGAACGTAATAATTTTATGTCATTTTAATGAAACACTGGACACGTACCTTGTATTCACAAAGGCATTGGCTTTGGTGACCCAATCAACGTAAGTACTCAGTGCCATAACGCGGAAGATGTGGATAGAAACGTCTTCTTTGAAATCACTCCATATATTCTTTTAATAGCTTTATACCAAGTCTGCCATGCAGGTTGAATATAATTTTTATGTCGTCCACTATGGGATTGGCTTTGGTGACCCAACCGACTTAAATACTTATTACCATTCTAGTAAAATCCTTCAATGGGAAGCCTTTCCTGCCTATAGTGTAGTATTGGCACATGCACAAGTATGTATTGTTCATTCCTGCTTCTGTGTTGACGATTTGTGAATGAGTGAGTGATTAGGGTTTAACATCGTACTTAACAATTTTTTAGCCATTTGACGACGAAGGAGTCCGTAGAGTGCATGTACGTTTAATGTGCCTCCTGGTAGCGGGGCGGATTTCCACCCTTCCTTTATCTAGTGCTGCTTCATTGAGACGACTTACCGAAGGCATGTAAGCTACCCCACCCGAGTCATTATACTGATACGGGTCAACCAATCGTTGTACTTCCCCTTAATGGTGAAGGGCAAGCAGCTTCCTTTTTTAAGGTCTTTTAGTAGGTGTGACCCGATCCAGGATTGACCCTGGATCTACCGCTACCGAAGCGGACGCTGTACCAACTAGTCAATGACTGGTGGTCTGATCCAGCCTGGGTTAGAACGTGACATCACTGGTCAATGACTGGTGGTCTAATCCCAGCCTGGGTTAGAACATGCGACATCACTAGTCAATGACTGGTGGTCTGATCCAGCCTGGGTTAGAAATGTGACATCACTGGTCAATGACTGGTGGTCTGATCCAGCCTGGGTTAGAACGTGACATCACTGGTCAATGACTGGTGGTCTGATCCAGCCTGGATTAGAACTTGTGACATCACTGGTCAATGACTTGTGGTCTGATCCAGCTTGGGTTAGAATGTGACATCACTGGTCAATGACTGGTGGTCTGATCCAGCCTGGGTTAGAAATGTGACATCACTGGTCAATGACTGGTGGTCTGATCCAGCCTGGGTTAGAACATGACATCACTGGTCAATGACTGGTGGTCTGATCCCAGCCTGGATTAGAACTTGTGACATCACTGGTCAATGACTAGTGGTCTGATCCAGCCTGGATTAGAACGTGACATCACTGGTCAATGACTGGTGGTCTGATCCAGCCTGGGTTAGAACGTGACATCACTGGTCAATGACTGGTGGTCTAATCCCAGCCTGGGTTAGAACATGCGACATCACTAGTCAATGACTGGTGGCCTGATCCAGCCTGGGTTAGAACGTGACATCACTGGTCAATGACTGGTGGTCTGATCCAGCCTGGGTTAGAACATGACATCACTGGTCAATGACTGGTGGTCTGATCCCAGCCTGGATTAGAACTTGTGACATCACTGGTCAATGACTTGTGCTCTGATCCAGCCTGGATTAGAAATGTGACATCACTGGTCAATGACTGGTGGTCTGATCCAGCCTGGGTTAGAAATGTGACATCACTGGTCAATGACTTGTGGTCTGATCCAGCTTGGGTTAGAATGTGACATCACTAGTCAATGACTGGTGGTCTGATCCCAGCCTGGGTTAGAATGTGACATCACTAGTCAATGACTGGTGGCCTGATCCAGCCTGGGTTAGAAATGTGACATCACTGGTCAATGACTGGTGGTCTGATCCAGCCTGGGTTAGAACGTGACATCACTGGTCAATGACTGGTGGTCTGATCCAGCCTGGGTTAGAAATGTGACATCACTGGTCAATGACTGGTGGTCTGATCCAGCCTGGGTTAGAACGTGACATCACTGGTCAATGACTGGTGGTCTGATCCAGCTTGGGTTAGAATGTGACATCACTGGTCAATGACTGGTGGTCTGATCCAGCCTGGGTTAGAACGTGACATCACTGGTCAATGACTGGTGGTCTGATCCAGCCTGGGTTAGAAATGTGACATCACTGGTCAATGACTGGTGGTCTGATCCAGCCTGGGTTAGAAATGTGACATCACTGGTCAATGACTGGTGGTCTGATCCAGCCTGGGTTAGAAATGTGACATCACTGGTCAATGACTGGTGGTCTGATCCAGCCTGGGTTAGAAATGTGACATCACTGGTCAATGACTGGTGGTCTGATCCAGCTTGGGTTAGAATGTGACATCACTGGTCAATGACTGGTGGTCTGATCCAGCCTGGGTTAGAACGTGACATCACTGGTCAATGACTGGTGGTCTGATCCCAGCCTGGATTAGAAATGTGACATCACTGGTCAATGACTGGTGGTCTGATCCAGCTTGGGTTAGAATGTGACATCACTGGTCAATGACTGGTGGTCTGATCCAGCTTGGGTTAGAAATGTGACATCACTGGTCAATGACTGGTGGTCTGATCCAGCCTGGGTTAGAACGTGACATCACTGGTCAATGACTGGTGGTCTGATCCAGCTTGGGTTAGAACGTGACATCACTGGTCAATGACTGGTGGTCTCATCCCAGCCTGGGTTAGAACTTGTGACATCACTGGTCAATGACTTGTGCTCTGATCCCAGCCTGGGTTGTTAGAACATGTGACATTACTGGTCAATGGCTGGTGATCATCCCAGCCTGGGTTAGAACATGTGACATCACTGGTCAATGACTGGTGGTCTAATCTCAGCCTGGATTTGAACATGTGATATGACTGGTCAATGACTGGTGGCCTGATCCAGTCTGGGTTATTACGTGAAATCACTGGTCAATGACTGGTAGGCTAATCTCAGACTGGATTTGAACATGTGACATCACTGGTCAATGACTTGGTGGTCTAATCTCAGCCTGGATTAGAACACATGACCTCAGTGGTGTCAAGGGGTGATCTGATCTCAGCCTGGATTTGAACATGTGACCTCGGTGGTGTCAAGGGGTGATCTGATCTCAGCCTGGATTTGAACGTGACCTCGGTGGTGTCAAGGGGTGATCTGATCTCAGCCTGGATTTGAACACGTGACCTCACTGGTCAAAGGCTGGTGGTCTGACCTCAGCCTGGATTTGAAAACATGGCCTCACATGTCAAGGGCTGGTGATAGATCTCAGCCTAGATTTGAACACATGGCTTCACATGTCAAGGGCTGGTGATCAGATTTCAGCCTAGATTCGAACACATCACTTCACATGTCAAGTTCTGGTGATCAGATCTCAGCCTAGATTTGAACACATGGCTTCACATGTCAACGGCTGGTCAAGGGCAAAATCACATTCCCAACAACATTCAGGCTTGGTGTTCACAACAAGACTCCAGGAGTCCGACACAATGGAGACAGGATTTATTATTCTCAGCTATATAACATGACTGGTGGTCTGATCCAGCCTGGGTTAGAACGTGACATCACTGGTCAATGACTGGTGGTCTGATCCCAGCCTGGATTAGAAATGTGACATCACTAGTCAATGACTGGTGGTCTGATCCAGCTTGGGTTAGAACGTGACATCACTGGTCAATGACTGGTGGTCTGATCCAGCTTGGGTTAGAATGTGACATCACTAGTCAATGACTGGTGGTCTGATCCAGCCTGGATTAGAAATGTGACATCACTGGTCAATGACTGGTGGTCTGATCCAGCCTGGGTTAGAACGTGACATCACTGGTCTATGACTGGTGGTCTGATCCAGCCTGGATTAGAAATGTGACATCACTGGTCAATGACTGGTGGTCTGATCCAGCCTGGGTTAGAACGTGACATCACTGGTCAATGACTGGTGGTCTGATCCAGCTTGGGTTAGAATGTGACATCACTAGTCAATGACTGGTGGTCTGATCCAGCCTGGATTAGAAATGTGACATCACTGGTCAATGACTGGTGGT
This sequence comes from Liolophura sinensis, assembly GCF_032854445.1. Lineage (NCBI taxonomy): Eukaryota > Metazoa > Mollusca > Polyplacophora > Chitonida > Chitonidae > Liolophura > Liolophura sinensis. The sequence continues at coordinate 24,922,567 of NC_088303.1, forward strand.
CTGATCCAGCCTGGGTTAGAATGTGACATCACTAGTCAATGACTGGTGGTCTGATCCAGCTTGGGTTAGAAATGTGACATCACTGGTCAATGACTGGTGGTCTGATCCAGCCTGGGTTAGAACTTGTGACATCACTGGTCAATGACTTGTGGTCTGATCCAGCCTGGATTAGAAATGTGACATCACTGGTCAATGACTGGTGGTCTGATCCAGCCTGGGTTAGAACGTGACATCACTGGTCAATGACTGGTGGTCTGATCCCAGCCTGGATTAGAAATGTGACATCACTAGTCAATGACTGGTGGTCTGATCCAGCTTGGGTTAGAACGTGACATCACTGGTCAATGACTGGTGGTCTGATCCAGCTTGGGTTAGAATGTGACATCACTAGTCAATGACTGGTGGTCTGATCCAGCCTGGGTTAGAATGTGACATCACTAGTCAATGACTGGTGGCCTGATCCCAGCCTGGGTTAGAACGTGACATCACTGGTCAATGACTGGTGGCCTGATCCAGCCTGGGTTAGAACGTGACATCACTAGTCAATGACTGGTGGTCTGATCCCAGCCTGGGTTAGAATGTGACATCACTAGTCAATGACTGGTGGTCTGATCCCAGCCTGGGTTAGAATGTGACATCACTGGTCAATGACTGGTGGTCTGATCCCAGCCTGGGTTAGAACATGCGACATCACTAGTCAATGACTGGTGGCCTGATCCCAGCCTGGGTTAGAACGTGACATCACTGGTCAATGACTGGTGGTCTGATCCCAGCCTGGGTTAGAACATGCGACATCACTAGTCAATGACTGGTGGCCTGATCCCAGCCTGGGTTAGAACGTGACATCACTGGTCAATGACTGGTGGCCTGATCCAGCCTGGGTTAGAACGTGACATCACTAGTCAATGACTGGTGGCCTGATCCCAGCCTGGGTTAGAACGTGACATCACTAGTCAATGACTGGTGGTCTGATCCCAGCCTGGGTTAGAATGTGACATCACTGGTCAATGACTGGTGGTCTGATCCAGCTTGGGTTAGAATGTGACATCACTGGTCAATGACTGGTGGTCTGATCCAGCCTGGGTTAGAACGTGACATCACTGGTCTATGACTGGTGGTCTGATCCAGCTTGGGTTAGAAATGTGACATCACTGGTCAATGACTGGTGGTCTGATCCCAGCCTGGGTTAGAATGTGACATCACTGGTCAATGACTGGTGGTCTGATCCAGCCTGGGTTAGAACGTGACATCACTGGTCTATGACTGGTGGTCTGATCCAGCTTGGGTTAGAACGTGACATCACTGGTCAATGACTGGTGGTCTCATCCCAGCCTGGGTTAGAACTTGTGACATCACTGGTCAATGACTGGTGGTCTGATCCAGCCTGGGTTAGAAATGTGACATCACTGGTCAATGACTTGTGGTCTGATCCAGCTTGGGTTAGAATGTGACATCACTGGTCAATGACTGGTGGTCTGATCCAGCCTGGGTTAGAACGTGACATCACTGGTCAATGACTAGTGGTCTGATCCCAGCCTGGATTAGAAATGTGACATCACTGGTCAATGACTGGTGGTCTGATCCAGCTTGGGTTAGAACATGCGACATCACTGGTCAATGACTGGTGATCTGATCCAGCTTGGGTTAGAACGTGACATCACTGGTCAATGACTGGTGGTCTCATCCCAGCCTGGGTTAGAACTTGTGACATCACTGGTCAATGACTGGTGATCTGATCCAGCTTGGGTTAGAATGTGACATCACTAGTCAATGACTGGTGGTCTGATCCAGCCTGGATTAGAAATGTGACATCACTGGTCAATGACTGGTGGTCTGATCCAGCTTGGGTTAGAATGTGACATCACTGGTCAATGACTGGTGGTCTGATCCAGCCTGGGTTAGAACGTGACATCACTGGTCAATGACTGGTGGTCTGATCCAGCCTGGGTTAGAATGTGACATCACTGGTCAATGACTGGTGGTCTGATCCAGCCTGGGTTAGAACGTGACATCACTGGTCTATGACTGATGGTCTGATCCAGCTTGGATTAGAAATGTGACATCACTAGTCAATGACTAGTGGTCTGATCCCAGCCTGGGTTAGAACGTGACATCACTGGTCAATGACTGGTGGTCTCATCCCAGCCTGGGTTAGAACTTGTGACATCACTGGTCAATGACTTGTGCTCTGATCCAGCCTGGATTAGAAATGTGACATCACTGGTCAATGACTGGTGGTCTGATCCAGCTTGGGTTAGAATGTGACATCACTGGTCAATGACTGGTGGTCTCATCCCAGCCTGGGTTAGAACTTGTGACATCACTGGTCAATGACTTGTGCTCTGATCCAGCCTGGATTAGAAATGTGACATCACTGGTCAATGACTTGTGATCTGATCCAGCTTGGGTTAGAATGTGACATCACTAGTCAATGACTGGTGGTCTGATCCAGCCTGGATTAGAAATGTGACATCACTGGTCAATGACTGGTGGTCTGATCCAGCTTGGGTTAGAATGTGACATCACTGGTCAATGACTGGTGGTCTGATCCAGCCTGGGTTAGAACGTGACATCACTGGTCAATGACTGGTGGTCTGATCCAGCCTGGGTTAGAATGTGACATCACTGGTCAATGACTGGTGGTCTGATCCAGCCTGGGTTAGAACGTGACATCACTGGTCTATGACTGATGGTCTGATCCAGCTTGGATTAGAAATGTGACATCACTAGTCAATGACTAGTGGTCTGATCCCAGCCTGGGTTAGAACGTGACATCACTGGTCAATGACTGGTGGTCTGATCCAGCCTGGGTTAGAACGTGACATCACTGGTCAATGACTGGTGGTCTGATCCAGCCTGGATTAGAAATGTGACATCACTGGTCAATGACTGGTGGTCTGATCCAGCCTGGGTTAGAACGTGACATCACTGGTCTATGACTGATGGTCTGATCCCAGCCTGGATTAGAAATGTGACATCACTGGTCAATGACTAGTGGTCTCATCCCAGCCTGGGTTAGAACGTGACATCACTGGTCAATGACTGGTGGTCTGATCCCAGCCTGGGTTAGAACATGTGACATCACTAGTCAACAACTGGTGGTCTGATCCCAGCCTGGGTTAGAACGTGACATCACTGGTCAATGACTGGTGGTCTGATCCCAGCCTGGATTAGAACTTGTGACATCACTGGTCAATGACTGGTGGTCTGATCCAGCCTGGATTAGAAATGTGACATCACTGGTCAATGACTGGTGGTCTGATCCAGCCTGGGTTAGAATGTGACATCACTAGTCAATGACTAGTGGTCTGATCCCAGCCTGGTTTAGAACGTGACATCACTGGTCAATGACTGGTGGTCTGATCCCAGCCTGGATTAGAAATGTGACATCACTGGTCAATGACTGGTGGTCTGATCCAGCTTGGGTTAGAACGTGACATCACTGGTCAATGACTGGTGGTCTCATCCCAGCCTGGGTTAGAACTTGTGACATCACTGGTCAATGACTTGTGCTCTGATCCCAGCCTGGGTTGTTAGAACATGTGACATTACTGGTCAATGGCTGGTGATCATCCCAGCCTGGGTTAGAACATGTGACATCACTGGTCAATGACTGGTGGTCTGATCCAGCCTGGATTAGAACGTGACATCACTGGTCAATGACTGGTGGTCTAATCTCAGCCTGGATTTGAACATGTGATATGACTGGTGGCCTGATCCAGTCTGGGTTATTACGTGAAATCACTGGTCAATGACTGGTAGGCTAATCTCAGACTGGATTTGAACATGTGACATCACTCGTCAATGACTGGTGGTCTAATCTCAGCCTGGATTAGAACACATGACCTCAGTGGTGTCAAGGGCTTCACATGTCAAGGGCTGGTGATCAGATTTCAGCCTAGATTCGAACACATGGCTTCACATGTCAAGGGCTGGTGATCAGATCTCAGCCTAGATTTGAACACATGGCTTCACATGTCAACGGCTGGTCAAGGGCAAAATCACATTCCCAACAACATTCAGGCTTGGTGTTCACAACAAGACTCCAGGAGTCCGACACAATGGAGACAGGATTTATTATTCTCAGCTATATAACATGCCCTAATGATCACAGATTATACAAAGCTTGATGAACTATATGGAAACAGGGTGGTAACAATGTAAGACTTGTGATCTAAAACATCATTTGGGATCGCGATTAACCATGAAATTACAAGGAAAAGCAGCAAAAGTTTCACAGCTACATGTAGGCTCAGCATATTTCACTTTAAATACCAGCAAAGCACCTGTTACTGTCTCACTCATATTAATATTAACTAGCGATGCAACATGTTCAAGTTAATCTGAAGTTTAAAGAAAACTGCACACTTGGGCAAACACCTTGGTGGGTAAAGATATATAAATAATTATCTTCTGTTAGCCAACAACATTCTGATTTAAAGACTACAAGATCACTTTTAGCCTTTGACAAAAATGTGATGTATTATTTAAAAACATTATTTCAAAATTTGTAGTAATGTTGATGTGTGGTAAAAGTTTATATATGTAATTTTTAACTCAAAACCTTTTTCATGATGCAAGGTAATCATTTAAAAAAATGTAAATCGTGAAATGGTATTGGCAGTGAAGTGTGGTGCATGTATATGTCTTTCTATGCCATGATCTACATACAAAGTCTGTTCTTTCTTGAAGGTTTTATAGACAAATTTTAATACTGCGCACAGTTTTGAAACCAAAGGGCACTTCTTCACAGTTTTGTTTCCGTTAAGTAGGCAATAATTCAGTTTGAATTTTAAATTTTGTAAAGGTTGATAGATGCTTAGGCTTTATCTTATTTAGAAGCAACAGACAACTTGTGCCATATGTAAGCTCTTGAAAATTGGGAAACTGTTTTAATGATTATACCTGTTAAGTATGCATGTCATATACAGATGTATCACCTCTGACAAAACTCACATGGCACTGAAGTGTGTATTATAAAGGCTAAATACCATATGTACACATCACCGTACACATATGTACACATCACTGTACACATATACATTTATAATGCATGTGGTACATTTTACTAATACACTCTAGACTCACTGGTCTTCACATCTGGATAAAATTATTAAAAAGATCAACAACAACTTTCAAGAACATTCATTTTAAAGACTCTGACTTTCAGAAGAACAAAATACTAGAATAAATTTATGGATAATTAACAAAGCTATAACAATAACCAGGATTTATAAAGGATCTGCCTCATGCAAATTAAAAATTTCACATAAGACATTTCAACAATATGCAAATTTATATCATCACAAATGGAAAAAAAAGAGAATAGATATTAAGGATATAATATGGCTTTACAGAAGGGATAAAAAAGCTATACTATAAACAACATAAAATGTCAACAACCAGAATAAGAAATTCGATTATCACAAGTGTGTAATAAAGAGCCAGTTCTTATGAAAACTAACAGGTATTATGTAACAACCTAGATTCTAGTTGATAGTAGAAGGTATAAATGTAAGAATTTGTAACAGCTAGAACTTGAGTTTTGACTTTGATGTCCGATAAGTGTTTAACTAAGACACAGGAACAACCAGGTTTCTTATGGTTGGCAGATTCAACAGGCCAAGGCAAAACAACATTGTATCAGGAAAGTGTTTTTTCCCAACCAAAAAGTGTCTTCTACTGTTTAAATCATTGGCTCATGCATTATTCCTACTACTTCTGGCATATATAGAATACTGTCTTTGGCTCAGCCTTTCTCTGTCTTTCATTTTATTACTATTTTTTACACATTATACAATAATCACTTGAAAAACAGGATTTAAGAGAAGATTCTTTGATAGTTTAAATCTCAGGTATATATATATATATAAACAAGTGCATTTACACATACAATAATAGGTGTAATACATGTAATAATAGGTTCCAGGGTGAAGACGTAAAAAGGGGATTCACAAAGGCTTAATCTCTTATTACAGACCAAAAGAAGACAGTTGTAATAAATTATTTTATCATTTCAAAACATGGAATGTTCGAGAAGGAAATTCTTTAGAAAGGTGAAAATTTTTCTGATATGTGAGAGACACAGATAAAGAAATCCAAAATTTATATCTGAAAAATAAAAATACATAGTTGTAAATTGAAGGTTTTGTTGATATGTGTAACACATGACAGTCACATCTGACTGGAAATACCTTGTCACAGAACAACTGACATTCATGCCTGTAACCATGGCAACATTTACCAAACAGATCCAATCATGCGGCTACCAGGAATGTCTTAAGCTGAGCATGATGTTTAAATAAGCTTATTCAAAATCAGACCCCAAAACTTAACAACTTAAATAAGAGAAGATACTTTATAACATTGTATACAATATAAAATTGGCGCGGAGATTTAACAAAATATGAATGTTATAAAACAGTACAAAAGGACAGGACTGTCCTTCAACAGGACTTCAATGAACACAAAATCATTTAGGGAAGTTTCAACTGAATACGATCAGTTTTAATTTAACTGTAACACATCTGTTAAATGGGAAAGATAGTAAAAAACCATAAATTCTTTCAACAGGAACATTCAAAAGAAAAAAAAAAGTTTAACGCAACACAATCTTTGAAAGATTCTATATCACATTTTCACATCTACACATTTAAGTCTATGCTTTGGAATGGACTTGGCATGTTGTATTTGGGTGTAAATCACACAGCCACACAGAACACTGCTTCCATCTACATGTACATGCAGGTAGTATGCTGACAACATATCACAAGAACTAGTTATCTGATAAAAAGTTTCCACTGAATGCCGCTCTGAGAAAAAGTCCAGACACGTCAGTTGCATCTGAATCACATCGATATGCATACATGTACATGTAAGTGCCTAGTTGTTTTATTTCCATCATAAATGCTGTCATGATAGAAAAATTCTGAATTTTTCAACTATGGTTGCTGTGAGTCTTCACACATCATCTACTCTGTAATAACAGCAAATTACTATCAGAAAACATTAAAGAAAACCAAGCTGGATTAATAATTTCAAAATTACTCCGCTGAATTAAGTGAGAGGAATTTTAGTTATCCATCACATTAGTGCAAAACAGAGAAAGATAAATTTTGTTCAGGTACGGCAGATAACCTAAAATTTCACCTCAAAAAGAGGCAAATTTATATATATATAGTCACAGAATATTTCTTTTAGTGCTGAAACTTACACTATTCCAGTTGGATAATCCTCCTATCTTACAAAACAATCTCAAACACCTTTCTAAGATGAACAGAACGTTTAGAAATGGACAAAATGTGCAAGTGAGGTCATTTACTGTATGTTATCTACACAAAAGATGACGAGTGAAGAATATGGTAACTGTTTCATCATACACAAAGCAAATAACACGCGACTGTACACGAATAAATAAACAGAATAATATTATTAAATATTTTCACAAAGAACAGATACGGGAATGTGTAAATTGTTGAGAGAAATAGAGTGCATCCAGCTTAATAGTCAAGTAAAAAAGCAGATAATTTGAAGCATGTAGGAAACAATTAGCAATAACTGCATGCTTATGTGTTAACAGAAATCTCTCCCAGCCCTCCGCAAAAAACGAAAAAAATAACAGAATATTTAAACAAAATAATATGCCCTTCTTAACTCTCAGATATGTATGCAATGATTGTTACCAAAGCTGTCTAGCACCTACATACATACATAATTTTGTCCAGTGCTCACAATAACAAGCGAATATGCCCATCTTTCTTGTTATGCATTTGATCACCTGCTAACATTCATAGCCACTTGAAGTAAAATATACCCAAAAACAGTACAACATGCTCTTACATAATTAAACTGTTCTGGTACTGGAATTTCTATGTGCAAATAATCAGTCCAAGTTTTAAAAAAGGTTTGCAATATGAATGACCTTTTGTATCTCTCAATGCCTATGTGAACCAAATGCATGTACATGTATATAGGTACATGTGTGTGTGTGTGTGTGTCTATATATATATATATATATATATATATATATATATATGTATATATATGTGTGTCTGTGTGTGTGTGTGTGTGTGTAATGCACAAGCTTTTTGCATGAGGAAGACTAAACCTGAATTAGATTAAAGTTACTTTAATGAGTACACACAATCCTGAATGGTATAAAATGTTTTTAGTGAGGATATTGTCAGTAGATGAGGCTATTGTCTGTAGATGAGGTAAGGGTGACACATCACATGTACTTGTGTATGATGTACTGTACATGTGGTTCACAACCTCCAATCTGCTCAACAAAGAAAAATGTGCAAGCTATACCTGTATACACTGATCATCTCCTTCAATATCACGTGAAACGTTTCTTAAATAGCTCTTCATTTTTATTTCTTGCCTGGTGTCCTGGTACTATGTATTTGGCGACTCTTTGAGAAAATTGTTGTGTCTAAACACATATTTTTTTCTCTTTCTGTTTAGGCAACTTTGATAATAATTCACACACAATATAGAGAAATCCTTTTCCTCCAGAAATTTATTTCTATTCTAATACTGTGAAGACTGTGCAATGTATTTAACACAGCACATAACTGAGCTTACAAGACCCTGTGCATCCCTGCTTCCTTGTGGCGCGATATTTCAATTCCATCCTTTCTGCTATTATCAACTGTGGTTAACAGTAAACGTACAGAATAGAAGCATCATCTTACTACTCACTGAAATGACCAAATGTCATTCAAAGGACTCAGACCCAATGTTGACTGGCTGACAGTATAGATAGGAGATATTGGGTTAAGGTGTATAACTTTGGTCACCCTTGAGTCCACACACGTATCTACTGAATCAACAGTAACTAAACTTCAGCTTAGTCTGCCTTGTGTATCTCTCACAGCAGTCAATCAGCACAGACTCTGTACCTAAGAATCCCTTAAACTACGACACTGTGTGCTACAAAGGTAATTTTCAGCAAATCCAGGCCATTACATATGTCAGACAAATTCTTTCATGGAGTAAACCTTTGCCATAACATCTTATGTAAGATGTCACTTTAAGTGCAATAAGAGAAACTGGAAAGTATTAAATTCTTAGTTATCATATTTCAGCGAATGTTATATGTATAATTACCTCCCCTTGTACACCCATATTAAATATCCTGTTATTTATAAAATAAAAGAAGTCAAAAAAAGGAGCAAGTCTCAATGGAAATACCAGTGAAAACTATATCCAGTACTACCTAATTCAACTGTTTTAGATTTGATTTTTTTGGCCAAATAAAATCCAGTTAAATGCTTGAGTTATATGGTGGGCTTGTAATATGTACCATAACGTTTATTCTGGATAGCAGTGACATGAAACCCAGATATATATGCTATTATTTTCACATCTGTGTTAATGTGGCACTTACTGGTGACTCTGGCTATATCACTTGTTATTAAATATGATGTATACGATGAAGAAAATTTGTTTCACTTTTCTGAGGCCTAAAGCAGTTTAAAAAGCCCACCACTGAATTTAAACATTTGACTGCACTTCATTGAGTTCAAAAAACCTAGAAAAAAAAATACCACTGAAGATTTTTTATGATGTAGTTTTCAATGATCTTTCCAGTGCAGATTTTTTCGCATATGTTTTAAACATTCTCCTTTTGCATGCTAGATTTTACCTCTGAAGTACTGTGATAAATACATAGTGCTTTGACAGCTGCATGACAGGTAATGCAGTCATTTTCCAGAAATTTTCAACCCACATCGCTTATATTTACAAACAGATTAAATATACATATACTCTGATACATTAATTAATCATGCTACATGATTCTCTTCAATAACTCGACCAATCCTCAAAGCTTTTTAAGACTTTTCCAGGCAAGTTTCCAATGTAAAGAGACTGAGCATACTAAGTAACCTTAAACTTTTTAAATTTTAACATTTTGCAATAAAGTCTTCTTCAACTTCATACAACTCAATGCAATTCTAGCCTGTCACAGCCAGACTTGTTCCCAAGCACCACTATAATCAACATGGCTACCTATACATGCATGTACTACGCTACTAGTACCGGTGTGCAATACTAGCCTGTCACAACAAGGCCTGTTCACAAGCGCCACTATTATCAACATGGCTACATAGACATTCTGTGTATAAATCCAGTCATAGCCAGGCCTTTGCCCAAGCACATTATGAAAGCTGATCAGAAACGACACATGGTATTCAGCCTCCACACGTGATATCACACATGATGGTGATCAATTACACCTGTACAGTAGCTGTAGTTCTGACCCGATTGGACAGCCGTACATGTATGTCTTTAGGCCAGCTCCTGGAAATCTATAAACATAGAATTCATCACTTCCATGCATTTGACTTGAACTGTATATATAATTGCTTAACTTTTGTTCCAAACTCGTTGTACACGTACATGTAATTCAAAAGCCTTAACACAGAATGATTCAACATTTTGTAGTCACTTGATTTCCCCTTCTGCTTGACTCGACATCATGATCAAATCCTGGCTTCCAGCCTATACAAATCCGCAAATGTTAGTCATTGATCCATTCACAGAACAACAACAAGAGCTTGCTTCCTTTGAATCAAGGTGAATGGGCGCTACAGAAATCATAAATTGACACACATCTGCAACATCTGTGCCCTTCAATATGTTATATCTGGTCCAGTATCAAGCATTTATGACCTTGATGACATCAAAGTTATTATACATACCCTTGTCAGGGCAAAGTGCTAATGATATGCATGTCAATCATAACTGTAATGCTGAGAAAAAGTCAGTTGTCATGGCAACAAATCATCACTTGGTCTAGAATACTTATGCGGTATTTTTGTTATCACACAACAGACACTATTCTGTGGTAACATTTACACAGACGAGGTCGCTCGTTTGTCTGATCGGTTCACCAGGCAAATCCCGGGGTCAGTTATCTGGCTGTTGAGTCAACTTCTGTCACTCTTTAGTCTGATTGGTTTACCAGGCAAATCCCGAGGTCAGTCATCTGGCTGTCGAGTCAACTTCTGGAATAACTATAGGATAAAAAAGAAAAAATTCCAGTGGTGTCAAGAGCCGCTGTCAACGCTCAATCACGATGCAGCGAGAAAGTATCAGAGGGGAAAGTCAACGAAGATAAGCAGTGGGGTACTCTCCCTTGTACTGGGTCTTTAACATCGGATAGGTCCGATGATTTGTTACTTCTTCGTGCTGTTCTGGTTGTTAGCAGATGCTCCCCTGTGAAGAGATGAAAAATACTACATCAGAAAAAGGTTTCCTTTAAACACGAAGTATTCGATGTTTAAAAAAATTTTTAAATTTTAACATGGTACATTATGAGTGAATCAAATGTAACATGCATACTGTAAAAAAGAAGTATATGCAAGCGATACATTCATAATGTCGTAAATCTTCTACGTTAATCGCACAGGTAGAATAAAAATGGCTGAATTTTTCTGGACATTCTAATATTAGATTTACATTTGGTATATTTACATGTATGTATTCAGGTACCATTGCCACTGCCCCATAGGGTCACATTAGTTTGGCATAATATTAGTTATGTCTTCTCCAACAAGTGATGGAGAAAATTATATTCTTTTGATAATGTTAAGCTTCAGCAACTAAAACTTCTGAAAAGGTGGCAGACTTTAAATGCCTCATGTCTTTTAACCAAAAATTACTCCAGGCTCTACAATTTTTGTTGAATACACATTGCTCCTTTACATTTTCTGAAGTATAACATATTTATCAGTAGTGTACAAATAGGAATATTTCTTGTTTTCTGAACATACATATGTACTCACATAAATTTTATCCCTTATGTAGCAAAATTTTTATGAGGAGAAAATTCATCTTCATACCCAAAACTGACGAAAATTCAATTGAGCAAGAAGTATTTAAAGGTGATATACAAAGGCATTTGATGTGAACATTACACATGTCAAAGTTAAAACACTGTGATGATTGTTACATTTTTTGTCATTTTGTAGATTTGAATGCAGTTTGTAGCTTATATTCGGCTAGAAATAAACTGAACAAATCTGGACAGTCTATTGTTTGCCAAACAAGACACGCTCATTCCCACTTGACTCTGGAATTTCGTGAAGTCAGAAGGGCCCTATTTCATTATCTGGCATGTCAATGTCACAAAAACACAAGGTTTTGAAATAGCCGACTGACATGGACAAATATAACACCACAATTATTCTAAATACAGAGAGGAAAGCAATGGACACGTTTTATGCAAAGTGAAATTTGGGCAATAGTAAAGATTTTTATTAAAAATACTTCATGAATTATTTTCACAAAGAAAACCCCTACAATCTTAAACAATACGCCTGTTGGCAAAATTTGAAATACACTCGACATTGTTATAGTTCACATTTAAAGCATTTTCTTAAATAATGGGGCAGCTTCCAGGGTTGTCCAAGTGCATGCTGGCCACACACACACACACAGACACACGTATTGTACAGGGAGTTGCTACAACTCAATAGTCAATACAAATAATCTTCTGGCAACTTTCCAGGCCATCCTTAGAAACATCTTTCTTGGGCTTAACCTTACCAAAAATAGTAAACAGGTTTTTTTCAGCTGGCAAATGAAAAAAATAAATGGAGATTTAAAAGAATTAACGGAAGAAGGAAAATCCCTATATAAATATTAGAGAAAAGCTCTTTTTTTTGACGGATCGGCCAGGTTATGCAAAATGAAATCATTTTTATAGATGGCCTCAACTTTTATGAATTCTTTCTTCACCACCAATACAAAGGGAGCATGACGTAAGACTTTCTGATGGACTATGACTATAGGTACTTTTGTCTGTGTTACAAACAATATGAGATTGTATAGATATGAATGGCTTCTCATAAACGAATGCAAGAACTGCTGTCAATACAAAATGAAATCAGATTTAAAGGCGAAGAAAACATAAAAATGACAAAGTTCAGATGAAAGAGTGCGAAAAGTTGTTCCTAAATGTGGTCTAAGCTGGTCCCAAATACCCAAAAAATATTTCCAATATCCCTTTCTCTTGAAAAAAAAATCCAAAAAAATATTTAAGATCATATTTGCAAATAAGTTTTGATGCTCTTTCATCTGATTATGGCATCATTTTTATGCTTTCTTCTCCTTTAAACGTTTTTTTTTTCTAGAGGAGGCTAAACTGGAGATTTTCATTTGCTAACCAAATTCAAATTTTCTTCATTTACGAAGAATAGCTGAAATAACTGCCTTTCGGTAAATATCAGACTTGTGCTTGTATTATTTATACTGCTTAAAGAATTCTAAAATCTGATGTCTGAGATAGTCTAGATGAGGTAAATGTACTCTTATACATGCAAGCAGAGGCACTGGTTGCTTTCACAGCAACTCACGGTTCCAAGCAGAGGGGCAAACTCATTCAGGACTGATTATATCACCTGTCACGATTCCTGTCACGAACACAAAGCAAGCTCTTGCTAGCTGATATACATATTAAGAAAAGCATGTAACAGCAGCGTTTTATTGCAATGATTAACTGCACAATACCTCATTATGTCTCTTCATCACTGAAACAAAATTTCTCACAATGTAAGCTGAACAGTTAAACATTAACACCATGTGATAATAATGCCCGTGCACATGTATGAGAAAATGAAACCTGATGAGCACCAAGGCAGGAGATTTTATAATGTTTGACATGGTCGGAGTTGGGATTGAACCCAGGCCTCTGGATTATGCTTCAGACACTCCAACATTTTGTCCTCTGTAGTGCCTTAACATAGTCTAGCACAAATCCACATGAAATCCTAACAAATATAGGAAAGGATGACTGACATAGCTATGCACCTATAAACATCATCACAACAATGGGAAGACAATGCAGGCATCATTGCAGAGTCACCTCACCCTGCTTCTGTTTCCACTTCATGAAAAATATATGAACGGATGATCGACATGTCTATGCATCTTGCTCCACTGTCACTCATTACGCAGCGATAACAATCAAGGGGAGACAATTTGCCAAAATAGCAGGCACACTGCAGAGTTATCTCACCTTCCTTCTGTTTCTTTCTTCTCTATCAGAGCTCTCTTCCAGCTAGGCATGCCTTTAAACCGAGCTTCATAGTCCTCCACCTGTTAACATAGGATGTGAAGGAGAATGGAACATGAAGGAGAACAGAATGGAATGTGAAGGAGAATGGAATGTGAAGGAGAACAGAATGGAATGTGAAGGAGAACAGAATGGAATGTGAAGGAGAATGGAATGTGAAGGAGGATGGAATGTGGAGAATGGAATGTGAAAGAGAATGGAATGAGAAGGAGAATGGAATGTGAAGGAGGATGGAATGTGAAGGAGAATGGAATGTGAAAGAGAATGGAATGAGGAGGAGAATGGAATGTGAAGAAGAATGGAATGTGAAGGAGAATGGAATGAGAAGGATTCTTGGCTCTTAACAGTTCCTCATGGGCATCTGTCCATTCATATAATCTGTGCCCAACTTTTATTTGATACACTTAAGAATATTTCACTTATACAAATGTAGCCAGCATTATGGCCGTAGGAAACCCACGACCATCTATGGCCCAGAAGCCATTGGCTTAGAGTCAAAGTGTCAGACTCAGCATTTTGTTACAATGTATATTATAAATTAAATTAGTCAGTAACTCATTAAAATGACAACATTATGTGAGCTTAGCTTATGTCAATTTGATATCCAAATTTTCTGTGGACTGTTGTATCAGTTACAAAAACTGACTTGGAACTAACTTTAAGTAGACAAAGTTCAGTGAAAACTAACAACTGATCTAAGTTTGGGAAATCAGATGGTAATAGTAGACGATCAAAACATCAAAAAGTTGAAGTTCTGACCTTTTTCTTCTCTTCATACTCTTTCTTCGCTTTCTCAGCCATCTGTCTCGCCAATAACTGACGCTTCCAGTCCGGCATTGACGAATCACCCACTTTGTCAAGAAAATTCTTAAAGTGGAACCTCTTAGTTAGCTCATCCAATTCTTTCTCCTGAAAGACAAATTGAGAACCAACCTATAAGGTGTGTATGTATTTAAGTTTGCAGTTTACTGTCGTACTTAACAATTTTTGAGCCATTTGATGACTAGGGGTCATTAGGTGTGTGTATATATACTGTGTCTTTCTGTGGCAGGGTGAGTCGATGAAGCCAAGTCTGCCGTCACTGAAGTGTCATGCCAAAGACACCAGACATGACACCCCACCCAGTTACATTATATTAACGCTGGGCCAACCAATATTGTTTACTCGCTGTACCTTCTCCTTGCTGAGAGCTGGTCGAGGAAGCTACAAGTATCCCAATTCTATCAACTTCAACCAACCGATAAAGTTAAAAAGGCACTAACATAAAACATGTTCATTTGTGATTTTAGTTTAAAACGGAATGATATATTGAACACCCATACTTCATAGTTATGTCTCAAAAAATTTAAGTTTTTTTTATGTTTTTGATCTGACCTCACAAGTTGTATTGGTCTGAATTTTGATGGCAGTCCTTCACCCAGAAAGCACCATTTGCTGAACAAAACAAAACCCTTACAGGAAGTCCATTCAAGGACAAAAAAAACAATATATATGCAACCTTCTAGTTTTACATTTCATCAGATGATATTGTTTTCTTTGCAGTGCGAGTACTGCATTTGGTGATTAATAGAATCCTATATTTGGGAACTAATCCTTAAGGCTGTGTACTTGTTTACTGAAGTGCAGAGTTGAGGGTAGCAGTATAAATAGTATTATGTAGGCCTACAAATTCTGAGAATCAAGTGTTTTCCCTTCTATGTGTCATACTGCATAAGTTATTGCATCCTAGAACAGCTGTTCATTTTTCTCTACTTCTTTTTTCATATTTCTGTATACAACATGATATGGACATATGTCTGAAATAAAAGAATTATTAGTATCATTTTAGACTTCTAAAAACCATGTTAAACCAGTTGAATTCAAACTAAAAAGGTGATGGGAAAAGGGCAATCACCTCCTCCCTTGGTTTGTGCTTGTACATGTACAGGGTTCCAGTTAACTGATGGGGCAGGAAGGGGTAGGTAATGGTCCGTCCCCACTACCCTGTTTAACTCATTGCATGACTGGGACAGATGCTGGGACAGCATTTTGATATGATACTGAAGTGCACGTGATCTATCTAATATACTGTTTTGTGTGTGAAGGATTTGAGGAAGAACAGTTTGATTATAAATTGAATAAGTTACCTTTGATAAATAAGCACACAGTTTAATAGGTCCATAAAGAGTGAAGGAGTGCTTGGGGGTTTAACGTTGTACTTAGCAATTTTTCAGTCATATGACGACGAGGGAATCCTTGGGGTGTATGTAACGTATCTCCTTGTTGCAGGACAGATTTCCACCACTCTTTTATCTAGTGCGACTTCACTGAGATGCCTTACCTAAGTCAAGTAAGCTGCCCTGCCCGAGCCTTTATACTGATACGGGTCAACAAGTAGTTGCACTATCCCCTTCAGTCTGAACGCCAAGCAAGGAAGCTACAACTTCCTCTTTTAAAGTTTTAGGTGTGACTCAATTTTTTTTTTTAATCAATAAAGTTTGCAACAGGTTAATTGTTAGAATTCAACATGGAGAAAGAACAGGTATTACATTCCACCATTAGAATCACTTGTTACATTAAACAGCAGAATAAAGAAGAATGACTTGACTATGTATTTATCCCTGCCCTCACTGCTTATGGGATCTTCATCTTTAATATGTGATGAAGATTTGTGGAATGATTTGAACAGACTTACAATCGTAGAAAACACTCTGTGGGTAAATGTGTACGTCACACATGGAAAAGTTTGTTGGTAACTTGCCAAATGCCGGAGGTTTATTATAGGCATCCTCGCCATTGTACAAGTGAAAAATATTTGAGTATGGCATTAACCAACAGTCAAAAAATAAATAAATTTTGGTTCAGTTTTGGTATAGAGCTGTGTCTTTATCACAGGCATTGTATCACAGAATAACGTTATTGTGAGAGAGGATGGAGCGCCTCAGTGCATAATCAATAATCCATCCATAATCCATTAACCTCAGAAAACACAGACAACAAAATCTGTATTTACCCTATTTGTAAGGGCGTTGCTTTCTTTGACCATCCCATTCTGCGATCCGGGTGGTGAGGTCACAGGCTGTAAACCGGCCCCTGGGGTGTAGGAATATGTGACGCTACCTGACCTTGACCCTCGGTTTGTCTTCTTGAGAGACGCTGACCCGCCCACAGAGCGTAGTTCTGCGATCAACTGGTCCGTACCAGACCCTACTGGAGACGGGGATGTCAGTGAATTTCTGTTTGATCCACCATTACTTCCTCCGTTAAGGCTAGTTGGCCTGTAAAAAGACAGGAAGGGTTATGACGAAAATATTTTGGTATATTTGTATATCACGGACTGAACAAAAACCGAAACAAATGTCATCATGCCTGACATGTCTCTATCAAAAACGCTTACATATTTCAGCCTTTGTAGAAATCAATAGGAAGAAAACAAGAAATCATTATTCTCTCGTGCCTCTGGATAACAAAATCAAACATCCATTTTGTTAGTAATGCCAGTCATTTATTCATGGTTCAAGGCCGCAAGGACCCAGGAGCCTCTCATCAATGCGACAGCTGCGAGTTCAAGTCCAGCTCAAGCTGGCTTCATCTCCAACCACACGTGAGAAGGTCTTCCAGCAACCTGAAGATGGTTGTGGGTTTCCCCAAGGCTCTGCTCGGTTTCCTCCCACCACACTGCTGGCTGTCATCATAAAAGTTTATGGTTCTCTGTTTTACATAGGTATTACATAATTACTATTCTGTTTTCATTATAATACTGTAGCAGAATTTTTAATAATTTTCCTCATGACAGGAAATACATGCAGTGCTTTTTAAGATACCGCACCTAATATTTACTCTAACTTTGCTTTCACTCTCTTTGGATGCTAATGCTTGGGGAATGTCATAGTACTTCACAATTTTTGTAGGCCAAAAAAAAAAAAGATTTTGTTCATCTTTTTTTTTTCTTTTGTTGGTTACTTTCTCTCCTTTACAAATAGCCGTTTTATGTCTGCGTCTAAAAGGTGTTTTATTTTCAATTCCCTTAACATACAGATACTATGTTAGATAGCATATTCCAGGCATTCATCCATATGCACATTTATTATCAGAAGTCTCTTACAAATAAATCTATTATACAGGTGAAACACTGATAATGACAGAGCTATCTTCTTCATGTATTTACACATATGATGCAATGATAGCATACTTATAGCCTGGCGGAGAAGGTACATCAATATAGCATAGGGGCCTACATACATGCACATATGTGTATGCAGTCCAAAAGGCTACATTTCATACACTGTAATACAATTTTGGTACATGTATATACAATACAAATTATCTTCATACCATTAAAACTACAAGATTTCCTTCCACCATACATAAATTCTCAATTTAACCATCAACTACTCCTTGAATAAAGTTCAAATACTACTGATTTGAGCTTTGTTTTTTTTCTCCCCCCCCCAACCCCCCAAACTGAGTCTGGTAAAATTACAAAATACCTTCAATATCCCAGAATCCTTTCTTACTACAGCAATTCAGTACAAGAATTCGAATGTGACTGCATTTGTCAAAAATGTCAGTATAGGAGCAAGCTGAGAACTACTTTGATTAATTCAAAGCAACATTAGAATATTTTAGAGCTTTCTCTGTATAATGTATCACTGAGCAAGACAACCAGCCCATGTGGGAACAATTTTCACCCCACTCTCACTAACTGATTGATCACTACTCCAAATACACGGCATATTAATCCACAGGGCTTATAATTCTTTCATCTGCATAGAACCTGTTTAATTAGTGACTTGAAACGTTGTATACTGCCAAAGCAGGTGTACGAGTGATAATCCACTAACGAATGTCTGCCTGTGGTATCTGGGGTGTAAACACCTGAGGACTGAAGGTTTTTGAGTTTTAGTAGGTATATAAGTCTGTGATATACACACTTTTCACAAACATCTGGCAAATTCAACACTAAAATGCTACATTAGATAAGTGCTACTTTTACAGTCTAATTACTACTATTTTACCTAAGAATATTCACTTTGCATTCGGTTTAATTATTTACAATATATTCCATCACACATCAAAACTTTCATAAATTCTCTCTGCAATAGGCCAAAATTAAAATGTTGTTTGCTTGGTATTACAAGCCTTTTATAACAAAAGATGGTAGTTAGGTTGTTTTTATAGTTCTTTTTTTTTTGTTTTTCTTTCTGCAGAAGGGAATAACAATCGTAGGAACTGTAGGGAAGACCCAATATTTGGCAATTCTCAAAATAAATATTCTTAGATCTTTACAATAAAACTTATAGGTAAACATTTCTTAAGCAATTTTATGAGTAATACAGCATAATTTAAGTCAACAGTTTGTGCTAGCATTTACAGGTCCTGTGCGGTGGTGGTGAGCATGTGAAAATATAACCAAAACCCTGTCCAGCTTTCCCAATTTAATTAAACTCTGTGAGATTTTGGGGGTTCTTAGGTCATGTGAAGGATCAAATACTAGTATTTATTCTGTCTTCAATATATCATTCAATGTACATGTTTGTCTTAAAGTATGAAGAGTGTAAGCACCCAAGTGAGCCTTAGCTCAGATCACCAGCTTTGACCTAATTTTATAAAGTCCAAAACATTTATACATGAGGAAGAGGACATACATGTTGCATGAAGGTTAAGGGATGGAACATATCAGCTTTGTATGCAATCCCTGTATCCATTTAGAAATGCACCTGCCCTTTCTAGTGTCACAATGTATCAGTAAACAGATACAGTTTCTATCCACCTAAATTTTCCCAACATCTGGTGGTGGTGCACTCAGTGACAGTTCCAGAAATTATGCCAATACATTGTTAGCTACATGTCCTAGTTTTGATGGGGAGAAAAGGTATGTACATGTCTGTCTAAGGTTTTTTTAAATTTTGGGGTCTCCAAAATGGTATCTTTCCATGCCACCAGAAGGGGCTCAGGTGGGGGCCCTTAATGGATGCCAACATAAAAGGTGCTCTGTTGGTGGATTCTTTGATAAGGTAGGTTTAAAATAAATATCTTTCATTTTCATAACGTTTCAGAAGATATTACGTTGTAAGGTCTCAATTTGTTACTGTGATTATACCAGTCCATGAATGAATTCATTTAATTTACAAAAAAATAAACTAGGGGATTTACGTAAGTGGGCTACACGTAGAACGTCGGCTATAGCTTGAGTGACTTGTCCTTGTAGGTATAGGCCTGGGGCCACGTTTTGTCGGTGTAAACATTTCACGCTGGTTATAACCACAGCCACACAACTCTCAGCAATTCAATTTCGCGAAATCAGATGTGTTTTAAAGGTATAGCATGGTGAAAAGAATTGGAGCACTGAGAATTCTGTATCTTGACATCGAAAGAGGCTGACAGCTGCGATGTTTACAAGATTTCCTTGAACATCTTACAATGATTATCTCACGAAATGAGTACTTAATCTGAAATCTCGACTCCTTATGGAAACACAAGGACACTGGAAATGAGTCCAGTAAAGTATACATCCCCCTCAAAATATGACAACACTATTTTACAGGTATCGAAACAGATACTGGTGAAAACACTTCACAGGTACATGTATGTTGATCTACGGACATCGGATACGTACACCCGTCAGATTAGAATACTTAAGGCCGCCTTTGTTCAGCAGTATGAGAGGAAATTATTAACCAAAAAACAGAGAAGCTATCTACAGTAAAATATGTATTTGGGAACTGAGCCTTTCGCTGATTTTCTCGGTGGAACAAAAATACTAGAAAACACCTGTGTGTCATCGGCAAAAGTCAAGTGAATTACACTTTCCGAGCGCTTAGCGGTCTTCTGGACAAATTTTATCCCATTCCATGGCGTATTCAAGTGATAATTCCATACTATCTCCCATAATATCAAATATTGTTTTCAAAAGCGGCACATGTGCACGTGTGGTTGGCGTTTAGGTGGTACAAAAAAAAAAAGAGAACAACCTCGCGTCAAATTCATTGTCATTTTAAAAGCATCTGCCACTTAATACCTCTACTTCACTCAACAATTAGCTTTCAAAATGACATCGTTGTCCACCTTTGAGTGCTGAGCTGTTCTATAGATTAGAATACTTAAATAGCGTTACGATATATTTTTACATGATGTCAGATTCTCAACAGACATCAGCGTGATTGACTTACCAATTTAGGTCAATCAACTTAGGACCTTATTTTCAAATTCGACTGAGATTTTCTGAGGAAATAGCGAATTAAGGTCAGTGTCAATGGTTGCAAAAGGTGCATAAATGTCATAGCTTAATACAGAGTGTAAACAGAGTAACATTTCAAATGATTGAGGAACAAAAAAAATGAAATAAAATAATTTGGCATCTGTAAAAACATGTAATAAGAGTTTTGGTCAGGGCCTTTTCGAAGGATCGGTCGCATAACATCAAACACGTAATAGTTTCATCTTGGCCTTAACTGCTCTCACCTTAACGAGGCCTGTGCTTCCAGAATACCGTTAAGAGTAGGTGGTCCAGATGAGACTGCCCCATTAGTGTCCGCAGCGCCATTCATCCTTCTTCCTTGCCAAGACTTGCTCGCAACCTGTGGGGGTGGGGGTGGAGGAGGTGGGGGAGGCGGGGGTGCTGGGAAGGGAAGAGAGGAAGCTAAGGGTGGAGAGGCAGAGAGAAGTGGTGGAGGAGGGGGAGGGAAGGGTGGTGTGAGGGGTGGTGATAATCCCGGGGGAGTGAAGGCTGAGCTATCCTGTACGGTCAGCTGTGTGATGTACTTCTGCTCTCTCTCCCACTCACGGTTCTCTATTTCCTGTCGTGTAGAAAACACAGACTTCAACTGCCCGTATTGTGGCTGTTCCCAGTTGTTGTTATTGTTGTTATTGTAGTTGATCCCACTTCTGACACCAGCAGGTATGGGTGGAGACTCTGGGTGGGACTCCAAATGATGACTTTCTCTCAAAGGACTCTTCTTGCGAGATGCAGGGGGTGTAGGGGAACGCTGTCGAAGCTTCTCTATATTAAAACTGCCTCGAACTGGTTCATAATAATCATCCTCGTCCCCGGCAACATCCCCTGTGTGAGAAACAGAGCTGAGCGTGGACACAGACGATGAGAGTTCACTGGAATTTGAAATGCTCTGTCGCAGACGTGGAAAGGATAGTGCGCTTTGGGTTGGAGGTGGGGAAGGGGAATACTTGGCAGTAGGTGACTTTGGCTGGTGTATGCCTTGTGCCTTTTGGGCAGATGGGGAGGGGTGAGACTCTGTGATAGGAATTTGGGGTCGAGATAATGGCTTCCACGATCGTCGCTTGCCCTCTATAAACTCACACTCCCCAGTCTCTTGGGACTGTTGATAAGGTTTGTTGTGACCAAAGGATTTACCTGTAAGAAACAGACATACACCAGAATGAATCAGAACATGGTGCTCTTATACAGGTATATATGTATATACATACTCTTGTATAAATTAATTCTTCAGCCTGTTTTATATATGCTGTAATGGCAGGTGGGGTCTAAAGTAAACCAATCATCACATCATTGTCCACAGGAACTGTCTAGGATACAATCGATGTGATCATAATTCTGACAAAAGTCAAAAAGTCCTAAATATTTACAAAGCCCTTAACCGTCGCTTCAGCTATTAATTCTACATCCTCATGTTACATAACCCTTCTTCTACAGAAAAAAACATAAATGGTAAAGTCACTTCACTCTAAGCTGCTGGATTCACCATATAATGTATTTTATCTCAGTCAAGGGCTTAATCCATAGCAATACATGCTATTACAATTCCATTCCAAGAAACCCCCCCCAAAAAAGATTCAAATCCATCTAAAATCAGCTACAAAGTTGCCTGTTCATGCACATTTTACAATGTAAGTGGTCACCACATAACACAATACAAACAAAGTATATCCTACAGTTGCATTGTTTTGGACAACCCTTACCATTTGTACTGGTTTTCTCTGAATACTGGATATTGTGGGAGGATGTTGAGGGAACTGGGGCTCTGCTTCCAGACAACTGATCGCTACTAACGCTTTGTCTGACCACTGGAGTTGACCGTTGTCCGCTCTGACCATTTGCAATCAGTCCATGGAATACTGCGTTCTCATAAGCTGGAGAATCTGGGGTATCATAATCATCCTCTCCCTAGGCAAACAAGATAAGAAAATGTGAACTCTCTGCTTGAACATCCATTCTATAGCTACAAGTAGTATCATGCCTCCTTGCCTTTGACCTCCTGACCTCCTGACCCAATCAGTTTGTACATGTACATCCCTGTATGGATCTGCATTCTTATGTCACACCAGTAATGCCTATACATACCTACATGACCTACCTTCACTTTCTACATCCAGATGTTATGACCGGATCAATATTAATGCCCTAACAACAGGTCATTTGTTTCAAGGTTGGTTTTTAGCTTCTGACTTCATATGACAGCAGAGTCTCCTTGTACATGTGGAAGATTGTCCCAGTGATATCATAATAACACTGCTGCCTCAAAGCAACAAGAAGACCGGCCCCAGTAGCACAGTTGGTAGAGCAGCCCCTTCGAGAGAGGTAGATCCAGGGTCAATCCTGGGTCAGGTCACACATAAGGCCTTAAAAGAGGAAGTTGTCACTTGGTGTTCAGCATTAATGGGGTAGTGCAATGACTGGTTGACCTGTATCAGTATAATGGCTCAGGGCGGGGCGGCTTACTTGCTTTCGGTAAGTTGTCTCAGTGAAGTAGCATTGGATAAAACAGCGGTGGAAATCTGTCCTGCAACAAGGAGGTACAATATACGTACATGCACCTGAAGGACTCCTCCGTCCTCATATGGAGTTAAACCCCAAGCACTTACTCACTCACTCAAAGCAACAAGAATTGAAACATGTACTGTCTTTAAGACACTACAAAAATGACTGAACAAATAGTCATTGTGTTTGCCCCTTATGCTCACTACTGATCCAATTCACCTAGCTGGGGTTTAACCTCCTACCTCTGGCATGTTAAGAGGTTGGTTTAACAACTGGTAGTCCCTTCTATTTTTTGATTCAGCATTAACACTGGCATGGAGAGGGGACAAATAGCATTAATGATTCATTGCTAATTTCATTTCCATTTCACACTTTGCATAATATTTCTGGTCATAAGGTTCAAGAATGCACATTCTTGTACATGCACACTGTGCCAAGAGAAAACCACTGCCCTGGGTGAAGTATCAGTTCATATCTTCCTATCATAAACTTGCAGACAAGTCACCTGCGACGGTATTGATCTCAAAGGCCAATACAGGTAAACAATAGCATCAAACTACCTACACCACAGGTTTCAGAACCAATGCATCAATGGCATATCATAATAAAACAACCACAAAACAAAAAGTCACTGACGTCTTGTCTAATAGTTACAGGTACACAGTCAAGAAACTAATCTCATCTGGCACTAAACCACGCCTATTTTGCACCGGTAACTACAGCCTAAATGTGAAGCTTACTGTGGTTTAAGATGGTTAACATGTTGTTTGAAACATATATATGTACATGTACACGGCTTCACATAATATGGACATACATTCATGCCTTCAACAAAGTGCTTCAATCTTACCATGGTGTAAATATCCGTCTTTCTTTTTTCTCAAAAATATGCAGAGGGTAACAGTGTCTCTAGATGTATTTATAGGGCAGAATTCAGGTGATAAAGATTAACAATGGAATCCAGAAAAGAGCGTTTTGCAGTTCATTTTAATCACATAACCAAGAGCTTTTTGCAGTTCACTTTTATCCCACAGAAACCAAGACTCACACATCCATCTAATGTTCTTGCTTTTTTTAACTATTGACCAACAGATAAAATACATATCCATTGAGCAGTTAATGCTCTGATAAATTCTAGGCTATATGATAGTCTAGTTTAGTCTTCATGATAGTCTATGTGGTAAATACAAGTCACAGAGCTATGGCAAAGCATTCCCCATCCCCTCATCCGGGAGCTGACATACCCAGCTAAGTCAGAGAAAGGCATGAGGCCCCATATAAACAAGTAAATCTTCAACCTTTTCCACCTCTAAGGCATTTTCTTTTCAGTGGAATTCATGCTTACAATTATTATTTAAATGATGTGAAAATGAGTTATTTGTGTCAGTGAAGATACAAGCTTCATACAACAATGCAATTTATTTCCCTACACCCTATAGTTCTGTTTGAATGTTTCAAAATACTTGTTGCCGAGGTCGTTGGGAAGGTTGAAGAACCAGGGTATGTTTATAGATCACTAGAAAAAAAAACAGAAGCAAATGTATTGTATCTTGTCCAGATACTTGTATTCAGTTTTATAACTTCCAACTTCACATTGGATGGGTTTGATGTCCACCAGAACAAGTGCTTACAAATATTTATCTGCCCCCTGTGTTACAATTTACATGCAGGCGTTTCACTGTTTCTGTAAGTTGCTCTATGATAGAGTGATGATTTGCTGATGTTAACATAAGCTATAAACTTTTCTGTAGGATAGATGGACTCATACAATATTAAGTCATAACCAATTAACACAGGTATCAACGAGTGACTTTAGTCCTAACCTGCAGAGACATTTTAAAAAGGAAAAGGAAACAATAGAAACATCTATCTCTCAGGCAAAGATATTCATGTTTGCAATTCCACTTGAATAAATATCAAAAGCAGAATATATAAACACTATAACATTCCATGTATTGGAAAGTTCTCGGTGTAAGCAGCCACTGTATTATTGGGTTATCACTCATGGGTCTGAGACCTCAACTAGTTGTGCCAGGTAAATCAAATGTCCTGGGCCCCAGTGCTCAAAAAGCAATGGCCAACTCATTTGCTGAAAGATTGAAAATTAAGCACTATGATAAAAGACATCATCTAAGGCACTGCAGTCTACATGCATACCAGGTATAAAAAAATTGATTGAAACTATATTATTATCAGTGAGTTTTGGGAGCAATGGGAGTTTTTTTAATAATGCACAAGAAATCCTTTAGTTGTCTTTCCTTAATTGTAAAAGCAATGATTTCTACTCAGCGATATTGTTTACATACCTACTCACAAATCCTTCCCCCAGAAAGCCTGATGTGCAGGTCAGTCCTTCACAGATTTGAGTTAAATGCGTAAAACTGTTTAACCAGTGATCAGTACTGCAAGGGTCAACTTAAGGGACAAAGAGTTTGTACCAGGAAGTTGTATGTATGATGTGATAACAGTTAACATCTGCTGACTTAAGTTACAGATAATGTCGTTTGAAGGAAATCTGTGTTGTGACAAACAAACATATGTTGTCCTTGTACAATCTTTCTGGGTCTCTTGTCGTAAAATCATGTTCGTGTCTTCATGGAAAACCACAAGTGCAATAAATCTGTAACACTGTGCTATGTCAATGGATCTTGTTAAAAGCAGCCAGAACATTTAAAAGGACAAGCAGCAATGGCTGAATTATTATTAATTGAACAACATGTTAAAGAAAGTATTTGATGAACACTTCAGATTTTAATAAAAAACAATATCCCCATAATAGTCTGGTGTGGAAAACCATGAATTTAATCATGGAGCCTAAACATGGCTGAATAATAAAAGCAAAATTGAATTCTATCAATGTTCCCTGTAACCTGGAGGGTATCTCAAACAATCAAGATTGTGTGATCTTTTGTGATCAAGAACTGACAATAAATCTTCTGAATGATATTTTGATTTAGTTTCCTAATCGAGCTTATCAGGCTCAATGTAGCCAATTCTAAATTACATTTATGCAATGAACACATATACTTTATAAGTCCATACATCCCTTTGTTTATTACTACAACACATTCATTTGATTTTTTTATTTTTTTATTTTTTGGATGCCGTACTAATGAAGTTTTCATTTTAATATATGATGGAGATCAGTTTTATCGGATGGGAAAAGGTAGTCCACACGGTATACCAAAGACCTTTGAAAAGTAACAAGTGACGTAACACTTGTCTGATGGAAGACAGGCGATCTTCAATGGACGTACACAAGACAGGTCACAAATCACACTATAAACACTGTTGACTGTTTTTTGCTACCTGTGCATCACAAACAACAAGGGTTGGTTTATACAAGTACATGTGCAGTGCGTCTTTCGGCTAGAGTTATACGGCTTATACTCACTGACAACAAAAAGCTTTATGACTAGTGAGATGACTGGAATTGGGATATATACACAAAAGCTCTATAATTCTTCCACTTGTCATGTTTAACAGTTTGGTGGATAACCCACATATAATACTTTATGAATGTGTACAGAGTTTCACACAGGAAAATGTTGATGAACTAGGGTATGGTATAGAGCAGATGTATTTTAATCATTTCAATCAATAAATGTGTGGCATGGCTAGTAAAAGTCTTGGGCTACCCAGCAACAGGCAGAGATAACATTGTGAACTCTCCAAGCTGGAGAATGAGTCTGAATTTCATAAAAAAAAACCCCAAAAAACAAAACTGTCAAACTGCATACCACCTCGTTGCACAGAATAAACTGAGCATCAGGTTCAGATGCTGGTTATGAAAACCAAACTAAAACTAATTACACATGACCAATAATGTCAGCAGCTATGATTTACTGATGGATTTATTTAATTTGTGTTTTACTCCATACTCTTAGAGTATCTCACTTATACGACCGCGGCCGGCATTATATACGGGTAAGGACAGCGCGCAGAGCACTGGGGAAACCTATGACCATCTGCAGGCTGCTGGCAGATGTTCCAACGTATGACCGCAGAGAAAGCCAGCATGAGCGGGACTTGAACTCATAGCAACCGCATTGGGAGGAGGCTTCTGATTCATTGTGCTACGCTGGCACACTAACCACTCAGCCACAGAGGCCCGGATTTACTGATGATGATATACACACGTATAGCAGCCAAATGACATCTAAAGTGATCCTGAAGAGACAAAAACACTAATTAGTTGTCCTTTTAGTTTCTCTTGTCCTTTAAAGTCATGTGGATTGATACAACCCTATAAAAAAGCACGTTAAACCCCTCAGCCTTGAGCAGACCTACAATGTAATGAATAGATCCAACTCAGCAGTGGTTTGTAATAATGAGTATACCTTCTTTAAGTGCACTTACAAAGTTGTGAAAACAGGAGGCAGGGAGAATACCTAACATCAGAATAACAACTTTTTTGTTTATTTCAGACTGCTGTTGCAGACTTTTATATAAAATTTAACTTAAATGACCTTATCACCAAGAAGAAAAAGGTCAAGGTTACTGAAAATCAACATGGTTCTTCCTTATGTCATGGTGTAAGTTTTGGCGCAAGGGGTAAAATGTTCTAGACATGTTCATAAAAATTTAACTTAAGTAACCCCAATGATGTTGAAGAAAGAGTCAAGGTCACTGAAAATCAATAGAGTTCTCCCTCAAGACAAAGTGTAAATGTGGTACAAGTTTGGTGAACTTGGACAAAACTGTTCTGAAGTTAAAGCGTTTACAAGCCTTTCATAAAATCTCACTTAAATGACCCAAATGACCTTGAAGAAAAAGGTCAAGGTCGCTGAAAGTCAATACTGTTCTTCCTTATGCCAAGGTGTTTACAAGGATATGGAAAGAACAGATGGCAATAGCCCTAGGCTAATATTGGCTGAGGGGTAAGAAGTACATATACATGTAAAGGCAAAATGAGATATGTACTTGTGTATGATACATGAACCCTCTAATGCTCACACAGCATTATTAACACACAAAGGTGCACTAATATGAGACCATACAACCTCAGGTAAACACACATGCTATTTCAGCACAAAAGTCACACATTAAGTCAAGCTATAGGAGAGCAACAGAGATACTGGAGTTCTAAATTTCTAGGTCATCCTTAAAAAGTTCTATGGCAGCACAACAATACTAGCACAATGACTGATACTGGAGATCTGTAGGAGCACAACAATAGAGATACTGGAGTTATATATACTAGCACAATGACCAATACTGCAGTTCTGTAGGAGCACAACAATAGAGATACTGGAGTTATATATACTAGCACAATGACCGATACTGCAGTTCTGTAGGAGCACAACAATAGAGATACTGGAGTTATATATACTAGTACAATGACCAATACTGGAGTTTTATTGGGGCACAACAATAGAGATACTGGAGTTATACATACTAGCACAATGACCGATACTGGAGTTTTATTGGGGCACAACAATAGAGATACTGGAGTTATATATACTAGTACATTGACCGATACTGGAGTTCTGTAGGAGCACAACAATAGAGATACTGGAGTTATATATACTAGCACAATGACCGATACTGCAGTTCTGTAGGAGCAGAACAATAGAGATACTGGAGTTATATATACTAGCACATTGACCGATACTGGAGTTTTATTGGGGCACAACAATAGAGATACTGGAGTTATATATACTAGCACAATGACCAATACTGGAGTTTTATAGGGGCACAACAAT
This sequence comes from Liolophura sinensis, assembly GCF_032854445.1. NCBI lineage: Eukaryota > Metazoa > Mollusca > Polyplacophora > Chitonida > Chitonidae > Liolophura > Liolophura sinensis. The sequence continues at coordinate 24,952,070 of NC_088303.1, forward strand.
AGAGATACTGGAGTTATATATACTAGCACAATGACTGATACTGGAGATCTGTAGGAGCACAACAATAGAGACACTGGAGTTATATATACTAGCACAATGACCAATACTGGGGTTCTGTAGGAGCACAACAATAGAGATACTGGAGTTATATATACTAGTACAATGACCGATACTGGAGTTTTATTGGGGCACAACAATAGAGATACTGGAGTTATATATACTAGCACAATGACCGATACTGGAGTTCTGTAGGAGCACAACAATAGAGATACTGGAGTTATATATACTAGCACAATGACCGATACTGGAGTTTTATTGGGCACAACAATAGAGATACTGGAGTTATATATACTAGCACAATGACCAATACTGGAGTTCAATAGAGATACTGGAGTTATATATACTAGTACAATGACTGATACTGGAGTATTATTGGGGCACAACAATAGAGATACTGGAGTTATATATACTAATACAATGACCAATACTGCAGTTCTGTAGGAGCACAACAATAGAGATACTGGAGTTATATATACTAGTACAATGACCGATACTGGAGTTTTATTGGGGCACAACAATAGAGACACTGGAGTTATATATACTAGCACAATGACCAATACTGGAGTTTTATAGGGGCACAACAATAGAGATACTGGAGTTATATATACTAGTACAATGACCGACACTGGAGTTTTATTGGGGCACAACAATAGAGATACTGGAGTTATATATACTAGCACAATGACCGATACTGGAGTTCTGTAGGAGCACAACAATAGAGATACTGGAGTTATATATACTAGCACAATGACCGATACTGGGGTTCTGTAGGAGCACAACAATAGAGATACTGGATTTATATATACTAGCACAATGACCAATACTGCAGTTCTGTAGGAGCACAACAACAGAGATACTGGAGTTATATATACTAGCACAATGACCGATACTGGAGTTATATATACTAGCACAATGACCGATACTGGAGTTTTATTGGGGTACAACAATAGAGATACTGGAGTTATATATACTAGCACAATGACCAATACTGGAGTTTTATTGGGGCACAACAATAGAGATACTGGAGTTATATATACTAGTACATTGACCGATACTGGAGTTTTATTGGGGCACAACAATAGAGATACTGGAGTTATATATACTAGCACAATGACCGATACTGGAGTTTTATAGGGGCACAACAATAGAGATACTGGAGTTATATATACTAGCACAATGACCGATACTGGAGTTTTATAGGGGCACAACAATAGAGATACTGGAGTTATATATACTAGCGCAATGACCGATACTGGAGTTTTATTGGGGCACAACAATAGAGATACTAGAGTTGTATATACTAGCACAATGACCGATACTGGAGTTTTATAGGGGCACAACAATAGAGATACTGGAGTTATATATACTAGTACATTGACCGAAACTGGAGTTTTATAGGAGCACAACAACATCGATAATGCTGCTCTACAGGAGCATAATGAAAGAGATATATGTATGGGAAAAGATAACAGACATGGAACCTTTCTCAATGTTGGCACAAGTATACTATAATACGGAACACCAAAATATTCCACTTTCATAACAACTGCTAATACACATGCCACACCAAATGTGACTAATTTTTTCCGCCTGACATAAGACCATCTCTCCAAACTTCGGGGCCCAGGAGATACAGGTCAGGTTTACAACGTCATTTATACCATGTAACAAACACAACTCAATATTTGAGGTCAATGTCCTAGGTGCTTAATATAGTAATGCTTGTGATGGATATCCTACATGTACAGTAGCTATCACATCAATTGCCGGATCAGCGCGGAAACGGACTGAGGGCAACATTATTAATTGATGAAACAGTTCTCCAATCAGCCAAAAAGGAAAAATAATACACATAAGTCCATATGCACGTTCTAAGCAAGTATTATTACAGTAAAAAACTCATGTAACAGTGAATGCTGTTTGATCAGTCCACTATGAGGGGTACACACGTACTGATGAATCATTTACAAATCAGGTACAAGCTGACCTGCTTGGTTCATCTAAGGCACTAATGAGAACATCAGCTAATTACAACAGGAAACTCATGCTGTTATTCCAGGATTCTGAAAATAGTTTTGTATCCAGACAACCATGAATAGGTCAGGAAACACACTTGGATATGTTTTATACATGTATATATCAAAGGAATTGTAGGATGCAAATTTTGGATGAAACCATCCAGTACAGGTGTAACTGCTCCATAAATAAACACCATAATAAATTCTGAAACTCTCGCCTTAGTTTTGAGACTATTTATGGTATCACTGGAACAGAGAATTGCAACAAATTACAATGTCATTGCCAGAATCACTCAAGAAATCTTTATACTTCAATCTGATACATGATCGAGTGTACATATTTTTTATCACAAGAACTTCAGCTACTATTGGCTCCTATGACATAATATTAATTTTACACATATTCTACCATATATATATATATATATATATACACACACTCAGAGTTTAATAATTGAATTCCAATCATAGATTGATTAAATTATGTTGGGTGATATATACATAATGTACATATCAGTAACTAGCGCACAACCCTGGACAATTATGGCACAGGGCAGCAGTGAGAGGGATGTTTGAAAAAACTGCCACATCTACAAGACGGCCTTCACGATATAAGCCTACTTACACTACAGGTTCTATAAGACAAAAAATGTCACCTTAGCCACTATACCAGGGGTCAAAATGTTTAGTCATTCACTCATTTTAAGAGCTCAATGACCTCAAATTGTGCCCAGGTCATTACAGAGATGATTAGGAATCATACAAATATTACCAATTTTAGACTCATAAATGATCGTTATATTTTATCCACTTCCATGTTGCTTTACCTTGATGTAAATAAAATCTAATACATTTAACACCTTCATTTCATATTTGATGACTGCACTTTTTGTTGAGGTCATCACTATGAAGAGCTCAAAATACAGAACATTTTGAACTCTGTATACCCTTAATTATATGTAGGCCTTTATTTCAGACTTTTATTCACAAAGGTGTGCCTATCAACACACTACACCTGAACGATGAGTAAAACATCTATTACTGGGCAAGTATAGATGTAGAAATGAGTTACAGTGACATTGAGGGAGGGATTTTACTGACATTTCAAGCTGAAGTTTTGGGTACCTTTAAATAACACTAGTATCAATGCACGAGTCATTTTCCTTCCTAACAACACAGCAGCTGGCAAAAATGGGCCATTACAGGTAGCTACTTCATAGAGATCCTATCACATTTCTGGATCACCTCGTGTATATTACTGAATGGCCTGACAGTTGACTTGTTTAAAACGTCTTCAACCCAGCTTCACCTTGAAGACGTCATACTGAACTGGTTACCCATATACCTGTGTAGTATTGGTACTTCAGTATAATGAGCCAAACACACCTCTTGATATTTACCCTTATTCAACATGTGTGTGTATACACAAAAATTCTTCTGTGAATAAATGGAAGATTATGGCTGAACGCCACATTGACAATATTTCTTCCATATTGTGGTGATCAGCAGTTTTGATGTTTGTCTGTCTGTCCATTACCCAGTGAAAAATCCAGCTGAAGCTTGGGGGCAGAGTATTTGCCCGATACACACAATTAGGGGTGGAGAACACCTTGGGGATGAATGGTAATAATCTCAGAGGTCATGGGAGGTCACAGGTGATAACAGTTCAGAACTAGGCAAAACAGAACCTGAAAATGTCGCATTTCAAGAGGCTTTCCTTCATCTTTCTTTAGATACATGTACTTTCAAATACTGAAGTCAGGATTCAAAGTCATATTGTCTCGGGAAATATCTGGCTTAAAGACACATGACCTGACGGTCAAATGTGAGACAGACTTCCGCATATGAGCTGATTTTCATTAAATGTTCTACCTTGTGCGTCGGACGAGTCTCAGAAAACTTATGATTGGGCAAAAAACAAAACAACCCCCCCACCCACCCACACACACACCTACCAACTACCACCACCACCATAATATCAGCATACAGGGAAATTTGGGGCACTTGCTCTTGAACAAATTGATTTCCTCTACACAATATCGCATAACTTCCAGCGTACATGTACTCGCTGCTGGTGGATTTCATTATTGGTTAGGAAATCAGTGATCAATATAGATTGGGTTTATCACCATTTCAATACATGTATTGAATAATAAGTCAGCAAAAAAACTAGAGCATGACGTCAAAGCATTTTAGCCATTAGTAGGCTTGTTGGAAAGTTAAATAGCAATTTTTTGTTAAAAGAAGCCACACAAAAATGGTAACAACAAAAGAAAAACCTACTTTAATGTGTACAACACATATCTGTTTCTACTTGTGACAGCTTAATTAAACTTGAAAAAATGTGAAAACATATTAAGTGGAATTTTACGCCCACATTATTTTTTCTCAAATTGTTTGTTACATGTATTAGAGATAGTCAGTTCTAGGAAATCTACCCAGACTAGGCTGAAATATTCTTCAAGTGAAGTTAAACAGTTTCCATTACAGACCTTTTTTTAAGTACAAAAATTTCCTAAAATTGGGTACCCGTATATGTGTAGATCTTATAACTACATTTATATTTGCATATTATAACACCTCATGAAAACAAATGTCCAGACAGACAATTATAGTCACATAAAAATCAGCTTTATTTATGCAGATAAATTCTGATCACGCTATTTTCACTTTGTGGCTGGATCATGACGAAGCATCAGGAAGAAGGCAGATTTTACATCACTCCCACTTCACTGGAACCTTTCATCTCAGATCTCTATCAAACAACATCAAATGAACATAAAATTCCTCCATGGGTCTGAGAATTATTATATTATACACATACCTACTAAGAATATTGATTTAAACATTTCCCTCAAAAGGGTGGATTATACTTGCCTTAATAAAACTTTTTGGCTATGTGAAAATTTCCTTGGGATTCAGTTTACACCCATGTACACCTATGTATTAAATTATATTACAAGATTACAGACCCCAACTACCATTAGTTTACACCCATGTACACCTATGTATTAAATTATGATACAAGATTACAGACCCCAACTACCATCTGTTTACACCCATGTACACCTATGTATTAAATTATGATACAAGATTACAGACCCCAACTACCATTATGTTCTAAAAATATCTTATAAAGTATCGTATAGGCAAACAGAGTATATGATTCATACAAACTCAATTCTTCCAAGTTGGACAATTCAGAAAATGTATTTTATACCCATACAGAAATTAATTATCTCAAATAAACACTCCCTGCATCAAAAATTGACTTTTTTTATCAATAACAAAAGAACAAAATGGATCATTAATGGTACACGTGTAGTTCAATAAACAGGTACATTATAAACACATGTAGACGTATCAGGACCATGCAGTTAATATGATGACGTACTATCTCCCCCCACTGCCAGAAAAAGCCAGCCAATCTCTTTTTATAGTAAGTGCATGTTTTTAAAGGTTCAGGTTTTCATGAAGTCAATCCTCCCAGGTTACGAGATATATGATTATCAGTAAGAGATCATATACATGTAGGGATTCACCACTTACTCTTTGTTTACTAGCATCCTGCCAGCTTGTTTTCTTATTTGGACGTGGTAGGGTAATTAATGGTCCACCTTTTACACTGATGCAATTTTTATTTTACGGAAAAAATGTTAAGTTAACACGTTAAGTTCGACATTTGGAAACCATGAAAAGGTGTTCCCGGTCGATAATCGCAGGCCATTGCAAAGGCCACATTAGAAGATTACTCAAATAATTTTTCACGGCGATACAATCATAACTGGGTCAATGTAGTGTAGATCACATTGTGAGTATTACGTATAACTCACAAAATAATGTGGGTGTTATGTGGAACTCACGAAATAATGCAGGTGTTATAAGTCAGAGCATATTCTGGGTGTTGTGCAGAACTAAGAACATAATGTGAGTGTTATATAAAGTTAGAACATGATGTGGGAGTCGTGTGGAACTCACAGCATAACCTGTGTGGTGTGGAACTCACAGCGTAATGTAACTGTTGTGAGTTATAGCATAATGTGGGAGTTGTGTGGAACTCACAGCATAATGTGATTGTTGTGAGTTATAGCATAATGTGACTGTTGTGAGTTATAGCATAATGTGACTGTTGTGAGGAACTCACAGCATAATGTGACTGTTGTGAGTTATAGCATAATGTGATTGTTGTGAGTTATAGCATAATGTGACTGTTGTGAGTTATAGCATAATGTGACTGTTGTGAGTTATAGCATAATGTGGGAGTTGTGTGGAACTCACAGCATAATGTGGGTGTTGTGTGGAACTCACACTGTAATGTGACTGTTGTGAGTTATAGCGTAATGTGGGTGTTGTGTGGAACATAATAGCATGTTAACTTAAATCATAATGTATGTTAGCAAGATCAGAGAGAAATACAGAGCTTTCACTATAAGTTGTACTCATAGCGGTCACCACCATTAGTTAAAGTTGCTCTGTAGAACCAACATTATTAAAGAACATATTAGATCATAACCTATAATAGTGTAAAGTTAAGTCCTATAGGTAGCCTATATCAGCTACAGAAACATGCTCAGGGGGCTTTTTGGAGCTCATCACAAAACCAAATAGGTGACCTGCTACATCAATACACCTCATCCATAAGATCACAGGTAGGTGGGTTGGGGTTGGGAGTTTAAATAAAGGCACAACCAGTAACACATGTGTACAGAATACCCACCACAATGGACATGTTTAATGTTTAATGCACCTTTTGTGTCCTCTAAGTGGCTCTCCCAGAGTGGATCAAATATTATGAACTCAGATCAGTTACTTGTAGATACATTGACCTATTTATAACCATTATAAATCCAGAAAGACATTGTTCGTATTCCATTCATTCAGAGGTCAGCCTGTATAGCTCATGCAGGCTGAATAATTCAATTCAATTCAATATGCACAGTGTAAAGGATAGGTAACACATTGCATAATTCCATGCCCCAATTCTCCATCCTTTTTATAAACAAAAACAAGTGATTACAAGCTTTTCATGCATCCTAATGATTTCTTTTTTTAGCAGATAAATCTACAGAGCCAGGATAATTCATTTTCAAGGTTTCATAAAAAGAATAACTTTATCAAACTAAGTACATGAAAGATATTGTGTCTAAATACTATGGCTATAGCCTATGTCTACATGCATTCATGTATACACATATATAAAAAGGTTATGTGAAAACCTTATATCACTTTTCTCACAGCACTGCAGTTCATGAAGGTCCAAAGCTGTAATAAGCCATTTATCAAAGATTTACATATACATACATTTAGTTATCTATCATACCGTTTATGAATGTCTATGACAGTAACATATGTGCACAACAGATTTATATATCCACATGACAGATCTCCTATAACTGTAAAATGAACCACTGACTTAAAATTTATTATCGCAAACTAACTGTGTTTAGCTTTATCCAGAAATGATCACATGGACATTGCTATGTTTGCGAATTTACAGTCCATAATGTAACAAACACAACAGCACAAGAGCAGGTTGATTTGGCTAAATTGTGTTCTTCTAGTCAGGAAGTTTGTCAGGTACAGGGACATGGTGAGTGCCACGAGTTTCTCTGCGTTCTGTTCAGATTCTTCTACCCATAAACCTGACTGCCACCATTAAAGTGATGAAACATTCTTGAATACAGAGTTAAGCTCAATTAAATAAATAAATAAATAAACCAATACACATGAGACATTGCGGTACCAATTTACATTTTCATTTTTTTTTAAGATTTCTATTCCACTTCATCATTTTTACATTTAAAAATGAAGACAGGTTCAAATGCAATTTATGTAAATAAAGTAACAATTCTAAATTGGGCATGTAAAATCAACAACGAAAAATTAAGTACTTCGACAGAACAGTGTTAAAGCTGGCAGCATGCCTATAAATAAATACATCTACTATGACTGTGTAGATATTTAAGAGGTAGACTACATGTGCCTGAGTTGACACTATTTATTGTGATATGTTATTCAGAGACCATATGGCGTGCAGAAAGCAGATAAGCATGTATATACATTACATATGTTACATGTATATAGGGCCACTGATCTGTGTTCACATCCTCACAAACATAGAAGCTTTAATGCTAATATGTGGATTATTAAACCATGTGAAACACTGTACACATACAACAGCATGCACAAATACAACACTAGCTAATGATGCTTGCTCCAAAATTTAATTACAGTTAGCGCAATTCTCACTCAGCAACCTGTACTTGCCAATGTCCCTACAGCTAAGTGGAGCGCTAACGAGATATCACGGCCGGAGTTTACCTGTACATGAAAGTGTCTTCAGCAGGATAACAGTGCTAGTCAATTTTCATCCTATATGTCACACTGGTATCTACATGTGTATTTAGCTACACTTTTATCTCCCTCAAACGGAGCCAGATGAATCTATATAAACTGATGGGTATATATATCCCATTAACATAAAAATCTAATTACTATTTACACAAGGTGTCATCATTACCTGGCCACATTGTAGACCACTGCCTGTCCTTGCTACACAATAAGACCAGAGTTAAATCTCACAGTCACCATGCACTCATGCTATGAGGACATATCTTCCCAGCTGTAGTTATGACACAACTCAGAGATTTGCTGGTCGCGAGCTCTCACAGCCTGTTCACGGAAGTCTTCTAACGCTAATAGCAGGTCTCGGCAGCGTTGTCAGCAGCAGTGGTGGGGATGAATCTTAGCTGGTCATGTGACTAGCACATGCTTCACCTGGGCAGGTGTACTTGATTAATTCCTGCAGTACAGTCGTGGTGATAAACACACGTCAGTGAAGCAGAACAAAGTGTCCAGGGGTTCCATTGGAATAATCCATCTGTCAGTTAAACCTTACAGCACTATCTGGGCTGACCCACTACATCAACCCAACTAATACTCCGTGCATTTTCGGAAAAAAAACAACAAAAAACAAAAAAAAAAAAAAATTACACTGAACCCATGAAACTGGCCAATCCAACCAATGTAGTTTTGTCTCCAAAATCAAATTACAAATGTGCACATATAACTGCACTGAAAGTTGCCCTTTCAAATGCGAAAAGGTTGAGGAATTGGGGTTCCAGTAGGTTGAAATTTGGGAAACTCTAACCCTCAAAATTAGAATTCGTTGATATCTGAAAGTACGGGAATGGATGAATTTGCCTCTGTGAAGACGAATGTGCTGTAACGTAGTGGGTGAAATTAATTCTCTTTTGACACCGGCCAAAGCAAACCTGTAATACTGAACCTAATTTCGGTAAAATGGAGCAGTGCAGTGGTTTGCGTTCAGCAATGTTTTTCTCTCAAAGAAAGAAATCGTCCCATCCCTCTCACCCACAAATTGAGTTGGCCAGAATTTAGAAAGTTTGCACGTTACCCGCAGCCAACATTTTTTTTTTTAAATCATGGCCTAGCCCAAACACTGGAAATGCAACCATTATGTATCATGCAGCTAAAGAGTGTGAATAAATACTTCACACTGTATTGACCAGTATTTTATGAAACAAGTACTGTGTTTTACAATAACGATGCTAAAGGTGGGTTTACATACCCAAATAGAAGAAAACCTTAGGGAGATGCTAAAACACACCATGGCAGCACACTGTAAAACTGAAGCAAATCAGTAACAATTTTCACCACCTCAAAATTGCCCTCATCGGACTGTTCGCAATCCCCAAAACATCTGGTCATTGGATTTTAGGAGCAGGTTGTATTTTGATGTTTATTGTTCAATGTACACAAGGGCTTGTTTCCATAGCGATACATTAAAATGAGGTAAATGATCAATGATGTTAACATGCTTTAATGCATTTAGGGATACTTCTCACTGATTCTTAGAGGAAAACTAGAGGTAAATAATGCACCCTTTTCAGCAAGCAAATTACAATGTACCAACTTATTACGTATGTTTAAGCAACATCATCTGCTAACAAAGTAAAAAATAATCTTTGTTGATTGCTTCACCTTTTTGTTTTTTACTGTTGCAAATAAAAATATGATATTAAAACTTTCTTCATGTCTGCAGAGAAGAAAAATTTTTTACAAAAAATGAATAAAGCTAATTCATTAAAGTAATTAACATGACAGTTCTCTTAGAAAAAGTTTTTCAACTTACTTTGCACTCTAACATTTGAAACAACAGAAAAAGCCTAATGCACTCTGTGTAGATGGAGTTGTGTCTATGGTTGAGTGATCAGACAATGGTCACAAACTGTGTGTATCGCAATTAAGTCTTTATAATCTCCAACACACAGAACTGAAATGTGAGCAAAGCTTCAAGACCCCTAGTTTGAAATTGAAGAAGACATGGGTGGGTGTTTTGTTAAGTTGCTATTTCAGACCCAGTCTCATACTCTACCTGCCCTCTTTGGTATGTCTAGCTGATAGAACTCAAATGTACAGAGTATATCAGTTCCACAAGTTCATACGCATGATAGGATTTTTCACCTGTGCCAACATTTAAACGTTTAATTTTTGATGCGTCCAAAGTCAAGTTACTATACAGCGAAGTACATAAAGTTGGAATCAATTACAGCTGCTTTGAATGATGTCCAATTTTCTTGCAAAATCTTGGAAAAAACATCTTTCAACAATGTGCCGAAATTTCTACATGCAAGTGCCATGTGTAAAAGGGTGAACATGTACATGAGCTGGAGAATTAAATTACATATACTGTAATTCTTTAACCTTTACCACCACTGAAACACTTTTTCCAGTGGAATTTATGCATATAATTATCATGAAAATAATCCCTAAATTGATTTGCTTATGTCAATAAAGATGCAAGCTTCATAAACGGTGGGGGCCTCCATGGCTCCGTTTGTTAACCCGCTAGCGCAGCGTAATGACCCAGAAGCCTCTCGCCAATTCGGTCGCTGTGAGTTCAAGTCCAGCTATTGCTGGCTTCCTCTCCGGCCATACATGGGAAGGTCTGTCAGCAACCTGCGGATGGTCGTGGCTATGCCTGGTTTCCTCCCACCATAATGCTGGCCGCCATCGTATAAGTGAAATATTATTGAGTACAGCATTAAACACCCATCAAATAAATAAATGAATCATAAACTGTGCAAATTATTTCTCTACACCCCAAGTTATCTCAGAATGTTTCAAAACATTGATTGCAGAGGCGAGTGAAAAGGTTGAAGAATTAGCTGCGTTCTACAGCACTGAAAAACAAACTCTTCCAAGTCTGCATCTAAGACTAAATTTCTTCAAGATTTAGTGTTATAAATCATTTATCTGGCCTTAACACTTTAGAACTTATTATGGCTAAGTGATATTGAATTTCCCACAGGAAACGTACAAAGCTTAATGGTAAGAAGAGCACAAAAGTGGCTACCTGGAATCCAGGTGTTTTTTGTACTTATTAAGTATTACCAGTAATAGCCAATCTACAGACCACCTGGCAGGTAATAATTAATTTGCGGGATTTCTTTAATGGGTGGATTTCAAGGCAATTCATGTTCGTATCTGACACAGACATTTATTATGATCCTAACAATAGAAATACCTGTTTGATAAACCTCTTTATAGCTGGAAGATCTCAGGTGTTGCAAACGAAGGATAAATTGGAATCAGACAGGAAAGTAATAAGGTTTACAGATCAAAATGACCGACTGCTATCCACTAAGTAAATCACAGTTCAAGTGTAAATAACACGGCTCATGTGACCAGTCATTTGAAAGTAATACCACTTAAATGTACGTTCATGCTGGCTGGGAAAGAAGTTCACATAATCTAATTTGTCTGAATCCGATCATGTGGCCAAGCATCCAGGTACATGTACATCACTCTGGTCAACATAATCCCCGTACCCTAATTCCTCAACCTTTTCACATATGAAAGGGCAACTTTCAGCGCAATTTACCCACATTTTTATGTTGATTTTGGAAACAAAACTACATTGGCTTGATTGAACGGCCACTTTCAGGGCTTCAAAAAATTGCACTTTTATCAGTCTACACAGAACAATGACCTAGAATATGCCTGAATAAACACCTTGCAAACATGTGAAAAGGTTGAAGAATTACACTATACTACTGTGCTAGCTGTCATTCGGGCAGCCTATAAATGTTTAGCTCTGAATTTCCCTTTTAGTAGGCCTAGTACATATGACTCCTAGTACATATGATAAATGTGCAAAACCACAATACCGTGACTTGCTTACATCGCAACATTCATGATTTAATACTGATACCCTCACTTTTATTTTTATTTAAAGTTTAACATTAACTTTTATACTGAATTTCTGATCTTTATATTTACTGATCTGCTGGTAGTTTCTTTTTTCATTACCATAAGAATGGTATAGACGATATGTAAAAGAAAGCAAACTTTGGAAGTGAACACTACTGGTAGTGAACGCTAAAATGTTTGCAACCCATATAAGAAACACAAAGAGGCACTTTATTAGTCACATGCAGCAATAAAATGCCTCACATATTTCACCTGTTGGTGCTTTACACACCGAATCTGAAGACTACTTACTGTACTTATAGTGACGCTCAGGTATGAAGGTGAAACATACCCCACTATGATGGAGATCCCTGTGATTTAATCAGCTACTAACACAAGACTAACCAAAGGCCACACATCACAGAGCCTTCAAGAATTACTAAAGCTAGATATAACTTGGGCGATGAAACTTTTTATATCCACTTGAATAGCTAGGATTCACGTCACAGATCAACCCATCCAAATCCAGAGGTTCAATTATAATGATGTTTCTGCCCTGTTGGTTGTGACTACTTCACTTTATGATCCTGGATACAGAGTGAGGCTAGTCTAGCATAACAAATAAAGGTTCATCGTCACCATACAGGCCCTCAAGCCAAATTTCTCTCCCCTTCCCCTAGGCTGGGAGGAGATCCACAGCCTATACCTGATAATACATCCTGCTACTAAATGCTATAAAAATCTGACAAAACATCTTCCACTTTTGTACTGTTATTTTTTGGTGTTTTTGTTTTTTTTTTGGTTCATTTTAATGTGCAATTTTTGGTATATATAAATGAGAATAATACAGCATCTCTGTTTACTAATACATACATATATATGCAAACTTTATCTCCCGGATGAATACCATGACTTCTCAAACATTATTCCACTGAATTTGAATGAAATTTGGTAAAACTTAATTAAAAAGGTGAAGGACTGTACAAGAGGGAATACATGTATTTGTGTGTATGTAGACACAAATCTTATCTGTATGGTTACCCTATAAATTCTTTTAATTTTTAGAACACCAGAGTCCACTTGCATGAAGCCCTCTTAACGTTAAAAGCGCAGAACTACCATGGCAACCAACACAGTGGGCATTACACCGCCATTATAGTTATGTGCTCTTAACTTTAAGAGGGCTTTGTGCAAGTGGGCACAGGTCTGCTATTTTTAACCAATATACATGTAAATGTAGCAGGAATACTTAGTTTCTTTCTTTTCACATAGCTACAGTCTATCTGTTGAACAGCATATTCCTATCTTTACTTTTCCAAAAGATGGGACAGGAATGTAATTCTTTTCTTTCAGCATTACTAATATCTGTCCTAAAAATAAGAAGAGCTGAAGATACTAAACCTATGCATTCAGTACAACTGATCTTAAATATTAGCCCTATGTATGTAAACACTGTAGGACAAACTACTTTGCTGGCAACAATCAATAAGGTATATGGTATGATAGAAGAGTGGCTCTTTTGTATGAACTAAAACTGATTGACTGATAATTCTACTAAATTTTCCCAACAGCCAAACCTGTTTTTTTTTTGTACATTTTCATTACGAGTGAGTGAGTGAGTGAGTGCTTGGGGTTTAACGTTGTACATCACAATTTTTCAGTCACATAGTGACGATTTTCATAATGGTAACAGAACAACATGTTCACATTTCAATTTAGCCTAATAGTCTAGTTCCAAGTCTAGACTCTTTATCAACTTAATCAGATCTGCATGTACACTTTAACTGAATCAGATCTAGAATTGGAAAGTAATATGGCGTGTACTGGGGTATTATTAAAGCAAAATTGAGTTTAACATCATTTTCATTTTAAAGCTTTTTTTGGAACAAATCTACACATTTAATTATAAAAAAAATAGAATAATTTGCAATAAGTGCCAAATTCCACAAACAAATGGCCCATATGTTATTCAGGGAATGGCTCCTTTTAAAAGAGAGATAGGACGTAAATAAATTCTGGCCCACAGACGGGCAGAGTGACATACAGAGCCGCTTGACGCAGCTATGAGAATGTCAATGAAGCCTTTACACCCCAAATGTGTGAGTTGCCAGACTGATTAGGGCTGTGTTCAAACATGATCATGGACAGTCATCAATCTGCTTTTTATGGATGTTAAGCGATGAATATAATATAGGAGAGACAATAAATAAATCACTACCATGAAGTGTATCAGTTTATAACACACGCACATGTAGTTTTGTCACCTGTGAAACAACTGGTGCTTAAAACTGTCAACAATATAGCCTATTACATAAAGTAATTTACTTTGGGACACTTTTATCAATTCAGCATTGGCAGAATGCACAGTACTGACTAACACCAAGTAACATCTACACAGCACATTCATCTGGCCATCGACAAGTAGATACCCACATTTTATACTTACGCCTGAATATCCTGCACTTCAATCAAAATTTAATTTGAACCAACACTAGCGCTGCTGAGGTATTTTTATTTGTTGCATTTTGCAGAGGAGGTTTTATAATGGATGAATGGCTTGGGGCAAACGTCTCGTCCAAACACAAAGGCTTCATCATACTTAATGTAACTTTCTTGTTAAGTGATGTACTGTTTTTAGCCACCCCCTTCAGCTATGTGGATATTACATTTGGCGACCTAAATGTTCTAAAAAAAATGTCACTGGTTGTAATACCATTTAAATGAAGGAGTCTTTAGTGGGTTTATTATCATGGAGATCTCCTCACATATGAACTTCACCCTCTGTGATGTACTGAGGTCAATCTACCAAACAACAGGACTCCCTGTGTACCACTGAGGTCACTACCAAACAACAGGACTTCTTAGGTACCACTGAGGTCACTCTACCAAACAGCAGGACTCCTTGTGTACCACTGAGGTCATTCTACCAAACAACAGGACTCCTTGTGTACCACTGAGGTCACTCTACTGAACAGCTGCACTCCAGTCTGTTACTGAGGTCACTCTACAGACTACAGACTGCAGGACTCCTTGTATTTGAGAAAATTATGCTTGCAATAGCATGTAAGAAAAGCCACAGTAGACAACCTCATATCATCATACTTTTTTAAGTATGTGTGCTATTTAATTATTTATTGTGATACAACGAAATATCAGAATGTGAAACTATTAATTATTGTACTGCAATATTCTCAATGATCGACTATTATAATATGAAACCAATATGCTGCGCTATTAATTATGCACTGTGTGATGGATGATCGTGGCTCTGCCCGGTTTCCTCCTTCCATAAATGTAATGCTGGCCACTGTCCTAAACCTGAAACATTCCTGAGTACTGCCTAAAACACCAATCAAATAAATACACAAATAAAATAATGTATTGTGATATTAGTAAATCATGCATTGTGATATAATTAATTCCATGATGCACTGTACCAGCATAAAATCACATATGGTGAAACTGTAACACCATGCCCTGTTATATTATTAAATCATGCACTGTGATATAATTAAATCATGCACTGTAACAGTACAAAATCATGTACTGTGAAACTGTAACACCATGCACTGTTATACTATTAAATCATGCACTGTGATATAATTAAACCATGTATGTATGTTTGTATGTATGTATGTATGTATGTATGTATGTTTGTATGTATGTATGTATGTATGTATGTATGTATGTATGCTTTGGCATTCACATCATACTTAAATATTTTTCAGTCATATGATGATGAGGAGTCATATGATGTGTGTATACATATACTGTGTCTTCCTGTGGCAGGGCGAACCCATGACACCGAAGAATCACGTTTAAGACACCAGGCTTGACACCTCACTTAATCACATTACACTGACTCTGGGCCAACCAATCATATTTCATTACTCTATAACCCCTCAATAAAACCATGTAAGCCATATTGTGATACTCAAAGGATGCACTGTCAAATCATGTAATACTACTTATGATTTTCAAGTCAGTTTGCTTTCATACAATCAGCTAAAAAAACTATTACATCAATCCAACACACTGACAAAGTTCCGATCTAAATGATAATATCATCTCTATGGCAACAAGGATCTGTAAACCCCGTCACACGGTAAAACAGTTTCAAGGCTCCTACAGTATACCACCAATGGGTGCACAAAACACGATCCATACCCATGCTGGTCACAGTAGCTGAGGTATGGACTGATTTCACCATCTCCATGTAATTAAAGTTCACAAGTTAAAGGGCCTACATGTATTCAATATCATAACAGCTCTAAGCATCGCATGCTGTTCTACAATTTATCAGCTTGTGTTTACTTGGTGTATATTTAAGTGCATTTAGAGATCAGTGCATTGTGAAGATTTATTGATAACACAGCCCAAAATAACCTTTATTAACCAACACAGCCATTATTGACCAATATTGCCCCTACTATAAAAAAACACAATGCTGTCCAACAAAGCCACTGCTCAGCTAGGTAACACAATCAATGCTGCCCAGCACAGCCGCTGTTATAGAATACTATCAATATTGTGCAACACATCCACTGTTATAGAACACAATCAATATTGTGCAACACAGCCACTGTTATAGAACACAATCAATGCTGCCCAACACAGCCACTGTTATAGAGCACACAATGCTGTCCAACAAAGCCACTGCTCAGCTATATAACACAATCAATGCTGCCCAACACAGCCACTGTTATAGAGCACACAATGCTGTCCAACACAGCCACTGTTCAGTTATATAACACAATCAATGCTGCCCAGCACAGCCACTGTTACAGAATACTATCAATATTGTGCAACACAGCCACTGTTATAGAACACAATCAATGTTGTCCAACACAGCCACTGTTACAGAACACAATCAATGCTGCCCAACACAGCCACTGTTATGGAACAAAATTAATGCTGTCCAACACATCCACTGTTATAGAACACAATCAATGTTGTCCAACACAGCCACTGTTATAGAACACAATCAATGTTGTCCAACACAGCCACTGTTATAGAACACAATCAATGCTGCCCAACACAGCCACTGTTATAGAACACAATCAATGCTGCCCAACACAGCCACTGTTATAGAACACAATCAATGCTGCCCAACACAGCCAAGGTTATAGAACAAAATCAATGCTGTCCAACACAGCCACTGTAATAGAACACCACCAATACTGCCCAACACAGCCAATGTTATAGAACACCACTAATACTGTCCAACACAGCCACTGTTATAGAACACAATCACTGCTGTCCAACATAGCCACTGTTTAATATCTAACAGAAACAGTGCTGTCCAACTGTTGCCCAACACAGCCAGTGTTACAGAACATGACTGTCCAAGAAAGTCACTGTTATACAACAGGATTAATGTTGTTTGATAACACCACAGTTATATAACAGAATCAATGCTGTCCAACAAAGGCACTGTTATATAACACCATTAATGCTGTCCAAAAATCCACTGCTTTCCAATACACCCACTGCTGTCAAACACAACCACTATTGCCCAACATGACTAATTTGTTCACTGAAGTCAATGTTCTCCACCACAGATAATTCTGTGCAACATGACCAACTAGACCAATGCTGTACAACATGACCAACCAAACCAAGGCTGTACAACATGACCAACTTAACCAATGTTGTCCACCACAGCCTATGTTAACCACTATAGCTAAAGTAGTCAAGGGCAGCCATGACAGCTGTGATGTAGTCTTTTTTGCTTCCCAAATCATCATATTCAGACACAGGAAGTGTAACAAAAAAATACATATACCTGTACCAACTGTTCACTGTCTCAATGCACCCATATTTTACAGGTTAAAGTAAATCTTTGTGGGCTTAATGCAACACAATGACACTGTTGTACTAGAACCAAAGACTCTTTCAAGTGCCCTAGAATCTTGAGTAAGAACACTTCATACTCTACCCATTGTGTGTATGTATGCATGGGGATTTACATTGTCCTATAAAAATTTTCAGTCATATTCCATACACAAAAGTTGTATAGCATTAATTGAAAATGCCAAAGTTCGGGGAGATACAAGTATGTAAGTCAAAATCAAATCTAACTTTTCGTACATGTAGGTGCATCTGGCATGGTTGTCTCTGGTGCAGAAAATGTAAGGAGAAAAGGGAGGCTACTCTATGAAATAAGGAATACCTAAGAACCAGAACTACACAGGTTATTCTAGTTACACACTAAACCTGTTTAGCGGTTTTACTTTTCTAATATGTTTAATAATAGATTTGATGACTTCAAGCCCCCTGCAATCATACCAAAACAGTTAGACTTGTTTGAATGCATGTACATATATATTTATATATATATATATATATATATATATATATATATATACAAAGATAGATAGATAGATATATAGACAGATACAAAGAAGGAAACTGCAAACAAACCAATATGGCAAGATGAAAAAAAACATGTTTTATTTTTTGACAAAAATGATATAGCTGCTCCATGCACAAAAAACAACATTTAAGAACACATCAGCAAAGGAGCCTTTAAAACACTTGCCAAAGTGATTTTAAAAGGTAAATAGAAAAGTATGTTTTTCCCCATTTCTGGGTATTTTAGAATGCTCTTGTAGTTGAGTGGGATTCACATTTTGTGCACTCTTTCAACTGATAAATACAGCAGATTCCTTCCTATGTAAATGTACATGCATACAGACAACTTACAACCACATAATTCCACAAAACAAAGCTTCTGGAAGCTAGTAAGTTTAATACAACTCTATAGAGGGCCCTTTACAGCCAAAATGTTTCACAAAGCAAAATTCAATGCTACAGTGTACATATTTCATATATGTTTGTACAAA
This sequence comes from Liolophura sinensis, assembly GCF_032854445.1. Lineage (NCBI taxonomy): Eukaryota > Metazoa > Mollusca > Polyplacophora > Chitonida > Chitonidae > Liolophura > Liolophura sinensis. The sequence continues at coordinate 24,971,208 of NC_088303.1, forward strand.
AATTGTTTGATAGTGGCTTTACAGGTCTCTAATATGTTTATATAGGTTCCTGACACCACACACCACAGTATACAATGCTGCAAAGTAACCTATGCAACAGGAACACTTGGTCAAGTTTGCTTGTACCAAATTACAAAGATCTACTTGTGTTTTAAATTCAATACTGTACCCACAAATAAGACAGTACTTAATTATTATACATTATTTTTAATAACAGGATTAGTAATACATGTATTGTAATTTTGTAAACATCACTATATTTGAAACTTTGCTGATTTTAGTGAAAATGATTTTCATCTCATGCACTGGTAACCACTTTTATGTATGTAGACAAACCCCAATGTGCGATATCATATTTTTAATATGACAAAAACCTATCATTCAAATACCCCGCAACCAAGTTTCTGACATCCAGCTTGGCAAGACAAGACAATAAAAAAGATAACAGTAACAATGGTGGAAAAAAAGATACACCTAATGAAGCGAAGACATATACACCATTATGAAATAAAACAGACAGAACTAGAACAGAGAACAATAGCTGAACCATTCAACAATCTATAAAAAAAGAACCAAACACAGGCTGAACAGTGAGTATTAAACCAGTATTTTCAGTATATGGAAGACTTGGAAGGTGACACTAGCTGATTACCGTGCCAGTTTATGTCGCCCTTTATCCAACATTATGTATTGTGTGAAGTATTTGCAGAATGAGGTAATGACTTGCAATTTTTATTGGCAACAATCTGCATCAGTTATAAGTGTAACTGAAACCTGGCAGCCCAGAACTCCACCATATAAATACACCATTATAACATGACAATAGTACAGCTATAATATTGAATAAAAAAATATATGTCATCATCTGAAAATAAATGAACACTGAATACAGCGTGTTAACCCAGTATGGTACTTGACCACACAAAAGAGGGCACTGTCAGGTCAGAGTTACCTCCCTTGTTCCAACATTACACATTCTGTGAAGGATCAGCAGCTCGATGCGTTTTTTTCTTAATATTCATTAGTAAGTTTTGGTACATGCACATACAAGAATCTGCGTAATTATTGAAGTGTAAATAGAAAATCCACCGGAGCCATGACGTTCAGGTGACACTTTGTCAAAAAAAAGTTAAGAAGGTACAGAAGATCCTTTCAAAAAATCCATGACCAATCTAATTTATCTAAGGCTTGACTTTAGATTTCAATTTCAAACAAAATAGCATTTCCTTCCTGAGCCTTAACAAAATGTCATATTTCTGAACAGCTGTCTAATATACGTCACATGATTTCAAGTGTAATTACCTCAATATATGGCTAAATATTAAATATGTGTCAAAATCTAACCAATCATTTGTGCCATTTAAGGTAATTAATACATCAGGCAATCAGAGAATCCTGTGGTTTCTACACCTGTGATCACGATTTGACCAGCCCCACTCTCAAAAGTATTCTGTTTGAATAAGCAGGCATCTGTAACTGTCTGGGGATTGGTGAACTATTGTTTTAGATGTTGTTACATTGTTACTTCAGTGATGTAATAATACTACACATTATGTGAGCATTAATATGAAATCAATTAATCTCAAAATCCATGTGAGTTAAATTAACCTGAACTGTACTTGAGAAACACTGTATGAAGAATTTTCATTTAAAACAAATTTTAATGACAACATGACCATTCAAGATGCGACTCCCTAAATGGAGCTAAGTATGGCTGTAGTGTTAAACTTTGTTTTCACAGATATAAAACATATGCCACACTTTTCGACATATATTTTTGTGTCTATCAATGAAGTTACAGTGTAATTAATCAATACAAATGGCATACTGATGTCACCATACACTGAATGGCTTTAAATGCTACACATATTTTGTGACTAAAGATAAGTTCTTGTTAGTATGTTTGATACTTTTTAACCCTGTCACTTTTAAAATGCTTAAGAAGAAATGGGCTAGAAAAACAATGTTTTATCAAATATATATGTATGAAAAGTGCATGATGGGAAAGAAAAATTTAATATACATGTAAGTTTTATTTTAACAAATTTTTTCATGTACAGGGTGGAGTCCAACATAACTGCCACAGGCTAGAACCAGGAGTTAGGCCAAAGCTTAGTGCACAAGCTAAAATCCCTGGGAGGAACATAGCCTTATGCATATTAGTTAAGTCATGCTCTTGGTTAGCATATAAAGAAACTCAATAAAAGTTTGGAAAAGCCCGGGATTTGGGGGCATCTACCTGTTGCTGTCGTTTGATGGTCTCTGCACAATCATCACGGAAACACTTTTCGGCCAGCTCGGCCGCTGTGAGGCCACAATTGTCGGGGATATCGGGGTTACAGCCATTGCTTAGTAAGGCTCGAACACACTGTTGATACAAATACATCACAGACTCAATACAACAACTACAAGAGCATGCCACAGCATGAGAAGTCACCAGTTGTGCATCATTAAGGTCCACACCTCACATACACATAATACTCTACAAACACAATGCTCAAGCTGTCATGCACATAAAGACGAGTAACGTGTGTCGATTAAAAAATGCTTCCGAATTCATAACAAACTTAGAAGTCAGAAAAACCTTAGAGTTAACTATGTATGTCTTGTTAGCTATTCCACATATAGTCTTCTGGCAAATATAGTTGGATTTATGAAAAGATTTCTGCAAAATTCCTTTCTGTCCTTTCTGTTAAATACGGATAAAACGACGCACCTATGTCTACATTTAATGCCTGGCCACATTTATCTTCCTTGTGGCAATGCACTCGGTGCTTTGTATCTTATAATTTTAACTGCATGTGCATATACGTGCATCTGTATGTATACAAGCTATCTGGCTTACCTCCACTTGTCCGAGCTCAGCTGCGTTGTGAAGTGGACTTCCTCCGATGTTGTCCAATGCTATTTTGGCACCGCCGTTTTGTAGCATCCATTCCACAATCTCTCTGTGGCCCCGGCTTGCGGCATAATGTAGCGGTGTGGCGCCATCAAAGTCTCGCACATTGGGGTTTGCTCGCTGCTCTGCAATCTGGTAGGTAAAGACACAGAAAATAACATAACATGAGTCTCAATATTAAAGCAACAAAAACTCCTGTCAAACATGTTTTTTCATTAAAAACAATAGAATTTTGTACAACAAAATACAGAACACTGCATGGAACTCAAACTTGATCAGTATTTTATCAAACAAAGGTTTACTGTGACAAATTCTTTTATTTCTCAAAAACTCATTACTTCAATAAACTTGTCAAACATGATCTGCGACTGATCACAATAAAATCATGGTAGAAGTTTAGATTCAATAGGCTACATCAATTTCTTGTTTTGTTTTTATAACAACATAAAATGAATATAACTGAAAGTGGGACGATCAACTTTTTGAAAACCTTTGCTCAGCAGAATCGAACAATTGTTTTAAGGGGGTTTACTTATATATTTATTTATTTAATTGGTGTTTTACACCATAAAACGCTAGCATGGATGGATGGACATGGTCCTGGATGCACAAAGTTTCAAAGAAATATGTTTGTCCAGGCAAGAGGGCCAAGTTCTGGCATTCTTTGATCTTTCACAGCCAGTCAGGATATTACATGTATGCATGAAGAAATAGAGTGTAAAAGAGAGCTCAATCAAGGAAGTCAATTTGTATTCAATAAACAATAAAATAGTTTATTGACTTCTTAGTCAATTTTCTACTTCCCAAATAAACACACACACTATTTTATAATATTACAATTCTTATAACAAAATGAGAAAGAGCTAAAGGAAGTTTTCTATCAAAAGCAGGGAAACTCAAGGTTTACAAACACTTTTAACTTAATCCCTATGGTCAATACTCCCATCAAACTGTACAATAAATGTTCACATAATGTACAATGTGTAAGAACTAAAAAAACATGGCTACTTACCAGCCATTTAACAATGTCTAGGTTTCCCATCTGAGCTGCAGCATGCAAACAAGACATTCCATCATAAGCATCCATCTTTATTGATGCCTTAGCCTCCAGTACAAGGAATTTCAGAATGTCCAGTTTTCCTTCCTGACTGCAGAGGTATGTCGCACTGGCTCCATTTTGCATCTGAATATTTACTGACCTGGAAATAGACATTTGAGGTTGGAATTTAGTCTCACATTAAAATATTTCATTTTCACACCACAGAACGGCTGTTTTCAATACAGCTGTTTTTCAATAACTGACACTTCTCAATAACTATAACTGACATTTACACACATTATCTTTTTCTAATATTAAACAACTGATTCATGGATTGATGATCAACACCGTGCTTTAAACTCAGACAATGGCAGTCAGGTTTACCAGTGGAATAAACCATTGTCGAACCCCCTGAGGTAAGGCTGCATTCTAGAACAGATACTATTAATTAATATAAGACTTCAAAAACACATTCTTTAATTCATTCAAATCACTGTATTTATTGCTTTCATAGTGACGTTTCAGTACTGCACAATAAAAATTGTTCAAGTGTTTAGTGAGGCATAATCAACTACATTATTATTTTTCACGTTTATTCACGTTTCATTATATATGAATTACATTCAAGCTTCTTCAGTATTCTGTTTATTTTTTATGTCACTGATTGTATACTGTGCAAACGGTCAAACGCTTGTCAGTGACCACTTATTCCCACTCTACGCCTATAAATAGTGAGAGCGGAGGAATCCACAAATTCCCCAAGGCAGGATTGAACCCACACCTTGTGTGTCACAGTAACGGAAAGACAAGTGTCTTAACCACACTGTCTTGGCCCTTTGATGAATGTAACTGATGAATTAGTCTTCCCCTTTAAGACCAAGAGGTAGCTGCACATTGTATGTGTACACATCTGACGAAGGCTGTTACAAACAGCTGAAAGAATATGTTCTACAAAAAATGGTTAGTCTTAAAGGTACTACCTTTACAAATTTACTTATTGTATTGATAGACTAAAATGGCTACAAACACAATATTGTATTTGTAGATGATCATCATGTATATTTATATATACATATATGACTATCTTTTGAGGGCACTATCCTGACTAGATTAATATATTAATGGTCCAGCCAACCCATCCAATGCCTTTTCATCTCTGACAACTGTCTGACATTGAAAAAGGTTTACATAAAACTGCTAGTTCACACATTAACTCCCTAGGTATGATACGACAGATGTTACAGTTCTGTACTTCTTGAATTGACGTTTTGTGCAATCATATACCCCCGAAACTGCCCTTGGCCCACAACTACTCTCAAGTATTAAACATGCATATAGCCTAATTTTTTTTAGCTTTTTCCATTAAACAGAGAAAAAACAAAGCTTGGGTGCATCTCAAAAACTAAAATACTATCTAATTTAATAAATGTATTAAAGTTTGACAAGTGAAGACAAGGTCTTAACACGTTATTTTGACATCTCATTTTCACCAGATGCAATATGTACTCAAGAATATTTCACTTAAATGACGGTGACGGCGGCCAGCATTATGGTGGGAGGAAACCGTGCAGAGCCATGGGTATCTCAACTGCTTCAGACTGATTACCTCCCCTTGTTGTACAGACAATGGGAGATATTCAGCAAACTTCAAATGTAAGACCAGTCCAGATACGGCATTATGCTGTAATTATGCAGCCTAACGCTTAATTTCTGTCATACGGATCTTACATCCAAATGGTCAGATAAGGACCCTGTACATTGTTCATGATGTGAACATGGAAATCCATTATTGTTCTACACTGGTACACCAAATGGTCCAGAAACAACAGTGCTTACATCCAAATGGTCAGATAAGGACCCTGTACATTGTTCATGATGTAAACATGGAAATCCATTATTGTTCTACACTGGTACACCAAATGGTCCAGAAACAACAGTGCTTGCATCCAAATGTTCAGATAAGGACCCTGTACATTGTTCATGATGTAAACATGGAAATCCATTATTGTTCTACACTGGTACACCAAATGGTCCAGAAACAACAGTGCTTGCATCCAAATGGTCAGGTAAGGACTCTGTACATTGTTCATGATGTAAACATAATTTTAATTACGTTATTTCAGTACCCTATAAATCAAACACTATGAGAGCTAGAAATTTGTGACTTGTAAAGTTGTATGAATCTGTTGGGTTGACTTTTTTCATGGAGAATGAACCAATTTAAGCCACCATAAACAGTTTCTTGCTACAAGTGTTTAAATGACCCTACATCAAAAATGGAAACTTAAGCCCATTCATTTAACTTAGGCTTAAGAGAGTAACTGGACAAAAAATATGCTCTCTTAATAAACTGCCAAAATAACTATCGATGCATATGTATTTTCCAAAATGGCCTCTGTGTCTTAATACAGCAGCATCGCTGTTTTGCCGCAAGAGTTACAAACAATACCATGTCTCAAAATGCTCTGTACTGTGTTGTCCTTAGATAAGAGTAACTTTTGACACCTGAACAGCTTCTCTTGAAACCCTATACCCATCACAGCCATTAGAAAGCTGTAGGTACAACTGAACTGCTGTATATATGCTCTACAACAGGTAGTCATGAATTTCAGTTGTGCTCTGGATCAAATAGAGCAGAACATCAAAGTAATTATAGACTAGGGAAGTTGTAACTTCCTTTATGACTGGTTGTGTAAAGTGAGGTGCATTATGTAGAAGAGGGATTTTTTTTTGCAGAAATATCTGTGCAGTCTGGTTTCAACTTTAAACACTTCCCATGGCATGCTATATAAGTGCATGTCACAGCTATGTAAATGAAAATATGCAGATTTTCAGAACAACTTATTCTTATACACATCCATGACCTGCAGTTACAAGCATTCATTTTTGATTACATAGTTTTTACTGAAGTGATACATATGTCCTTTTTAGAATCAAATGAAATTTTACCTTGGGGCATAAAGTTCTTATTGTTTTGAACACTGCAATTCGTTCTATCTTTAACATGCCTTTCAAACACAAATTTTTCCTCGATGAAATAATGTAGTTTCGTGCTGTCATATCCTGAAACTATTTATTGTAAACACAAAAAGCATAAATCAAGTAATACATATATATATATATATATATATATATATATATATATATAAAATAAAGGTATATACACATATACAAGCATATATTCCCAATCCACAAAGAGAAAAAAAACCCAGCAGTAACGAAAGAAGAAAAAAAAATCAAACAACAAAATTACAACACAAAATAAATAAGGGCATTGATAAACTTCTGGATAAAACTCGGATATATTTATATTGTTGTTTTTTTTTAATGTTTCTGAAATACCACACTATACATGTTCACATAATATATACAAACATACATGTAGTTGAAAACCACCAGCAGTTCAAGTACACACCTGTATGTGCAGTTAAGGCTGGCTGGATTTGGGCCAGGCAGACAAAGTCACTTTATTTTGACAGGTAAACTCGTTAAGCCATTCACCCAGATATCCCTAGGTAAACACATATATCAGGCAAATCCATAGCCTTCCTTTTTGGTGTTAGCTTAAAGATTCACAAGACCCCAGGCTGGATTAAGATCAGTGCCACGTTGAGACGTTTTTTATATCACATCTGAGAAAATTCCCTACTGAAGGCAAATCACTGTGGCAAACACATTAATTCCACAACATGATTGCCCAAACACAGGGGTGCACATGTCTGAGATGTTTAGCAGACTTCAACTGACTATTTAAAGCTCTTCTCGTCTAAACAAGTCATCAGGAATGCTGCCAAATGTGTGACTGTAGTGAGATGATGAGAGGGAAAATAAGACTAGTGATTTTTGTAAGGAGACAACCATTCCATCAGACCCAGCCAGACGTACATGTACATGTAGTTTCTTGTAATCAGAATACTTGCACCTTCCTCTAGTCACTGCAGTCATCTAACCTCATGTTTTCAACCAGTAAACATCTTTGTTTTCTTTAGATTACATATGCATGTATGAATGCTCTTTTCTTCATGTACATGCAACTGGTTCACACACTATACAATGCATACTTGAATAAACACCAAGGCATTTTCTGGCTTTTGAAATAAGTATAGACTTGTCTCACTGCGCTGGACATTCAAATAAAACCAATCAAACCGCTTTCTACACACTCTGTTTCACATGTCCATGTACATCTACATTGTTTATATGCAATGAAGTTGAGTACTGCAGAATATGCGCACTCCCGCGTCATTATTCGGCGCACCTGTACTGTTAGGGCAAAGCGAACGGAGCATGCTCATTTTTATCGCATCAAACCAGGATTTACTAATGGGTAGCCAATAGTATGCCATGGGTAGGGATAAACACAACTGCAATTCCCAATGATGTTCAAGGAAAACAGCATTATATGCATCATCATTTAGCCTAAATATGTGAATGATCTGTCGCTCACACAAATTCTGTTCATTGCAACGTCTGTGATGTCACTGCTACTTTTATTTATTTATGTGATTATTATTTTGCGCCCTACTCAAGAATAATTCACTTATACAAAGGCGGCCAGCATTATACAGTGGAGGAACTCGAGCCCAGAGAAAATCCACAGGTTGCTGGCAGATTTTCCCATGTATGCCTAGAGATGAAGCCAGCATGAGTTTAGTAGTCGAAGTATGCTGACTGTTGGTTGAGGAATATTTGGATACACCATATTCATAGCTGCTCAACCAACAGTCAACATGGTTGGACACAGGTGGCGGGCTGAATAACCACTCCACTTACCTCTTGCTAGTTCAATCCACATCGTAACATCTCCCCCTCTAATCACAACATAAAATTTTGTCATTATTATCCAATAAAGTATCGTTTCTAAGGATAAAGCCTCCAGACCATGTGGTACTGTTGTGTTTTCAAAATGACCACCATGTGCATGTATTTAAAATGGGTGAATAAAATTTTGGGAACATGTCCATAATCAGACTTTTGTAGTTGTTCTTTTCTAACATTGATAGTGTTAGTTTCGACCATTATTTTGGCAACGCAATTTTTAATTTTTTGATACAATCAGTATCTTAAATAAAGTCAACAACGAATTATAAGAACTACAAGTCCATGGGTTTGACTATTGGTGATTACTGATGACAGTTGTGTTGAAATCACTAGCGACAGCATAGCCTGGAGGCATTTCACTCGCCAAACGATGCTTTGTTGGATTATGATTACAAAATTTAGTGTGGCGTTTGGAAGGGGAGATGTTACGATGTGGGTTTGACCAGCTAAAGGTAAGTCGGGTGGTTGTTCGGGCCACCTCCTCTTTCCCACCATTTAAACAAATTTTTGGTTGAACCCGCCATGAATATGGCATATCTAAATATTCCTCAACCAACAGTCAATGTACTCAGACTAGCATAAGCTGGACTTGAACTCACAATGACTGTACTGATGAGAGTCTCCTGGGTAATTACCCTAGGCTAATGTGCTAACCACTAGGCCATGGAGTTCCCGTGTCATTGCTATATGTACATGTATGTAAGCCACATGGTCACATTATTCTGATGCTCTTCCATGGAAACTAAAGTAATGTTATACCACACATTATCTACCTTTCAAGATTTAATTAGTAAATTTAATTTAGTAAATAGTTCTTACACATCTACTATAAATAGCACAGGACTGAAATGAAAAAAAAGTAATTACTTGGGCCCAGGCCCAAGTAATACAAATACACAAATGCACTGTGTATACAAAAACATATACTGCTAATGTATAATTGTTGCCGATTTTCTTTCGGGCAATAGGGGTAGTGTAATTCTCCTGAATGAATGGACATGAACTACCTTCAGATACATACATGTATACAACCAGACACATGGATACTGGTCAGTGATCTTGGTCTGGCTGATCAATTTTTGATAATGTAATTATTCCATGTACATTTCACCGATAACAGGGTTTCTGAGTTCTCTTACCTATGTATTCTATCTCTTATGCTACCATTTTAATCATTTAAAGTTGACTTTCCAACTAGTTCAATCGCTATGTTGTCTTGAAATTATTATTAATATATATGCTAATTACCTGGGGGCTTGTTCCACCAACAATTTGACAGCTCTGATGTCGCCACCCACGATGGAGAAGTGAAGAGGGATGGCCCCTGAGGAAGCTTTCTTGAGAATGTCACAGTTTGTTTTTTCAATCAGCCATCTAAGAACATAGGTGTGGCCGTAAAGAGAGCTGAGATGTGCAGCCGTCGCCCCGGAACCATCCTGATCGTCTGCTTTGCAGTCAGTGTTGTACAGCAACCAAGACAAGGCCTTCAAGTTTCCTGTCGCCGCGGCATCGTGTGCTGCTGTAGAACCGACATGAGATCGTTTATTCCCCAGGAATCCGCAATGATTTACCAAAAAATCCAAAACTTCACACCTGTCATTTCGTGCAGCATAATGTAAGCACGTTGCGCCGTTTTCGTCCACAATGTTTTGGGACAAGTTCGACTCGGCTTCCAGAGCTCGTAGCGACTCCAGATCCCCTGCTTTGGCCGCTGCCAGGGCACGGCTTGCTACCATTTTGCTTCGTTGATTTGTATTCTGTGTTCACGACATTCTAACGCGCTGTTTTTCCAACCTTTTCCCTCCGTTTAACTTCAATCACTGCATGTCAAATCCCCCCATGTTTACGATTCTGCAACAAGCCCTTCCGTTCACAAGCAGCGCCACCTAGCGACAGTCATAAGAACTGACAAACCACACCCTAATCGTTGACGCGATAACAAATAGGCCTATATCTGCGTATGCTCAAAAAACAAGATGACTCAAACTCACATTCGCACGAAGGACAGGAAAAAATCGCAAATCATTATTTACAAAATGACATGGCGTTGAACATACATAGATGATGGCACAATTCCTATATAAATGTATACGTCGCATTTCAGAACTGGCCAAATACATAATGTATACATAATGCCTACTTACTCAAAATAAAGTGAAAATTGTTAGCAAAAGTCAGAGCAATCACTTACTACCTAAAAGCTTTAAAAGTTACGGTCATCAAAATTTGATATTCTTTTACAAGTGTCTTAAGTACTAGATGAAAAGATATCAAAATCTGTGAAATCTTAAGCTTACCGTATATGTATATATATATGGTTAACCCTTAAAAAATTGTACAGGCCTAAAATGCTCCGTTAAAGCATAAATTGATGTTCACAGTGATTCATGACGATTTTCATGACGGTTCTGTGCAAATGCGGGTGGAATCTTTCATACAACCCCTTGTCAATGCAATAGGACTTCACACAGGTAAATCATGAAAATACATGGAGGCCTGGAAATAAGATATAAACATATCCATTTACGCCAGCTCAACCATATTGTTGCGTAGGAAGCAAAAGAAAAAAAGTTAGTGGAGGTGGGGGTAGGGGGAGGGAAATTGCAATATGTTAACCAATGAGGCAAGGGTCCAGGGGCAGCGAAGGACGCGGACACTCTTGAATCATATATAGTGTGTTTTAAGAGGAAAAATAAGCAGATAATTAAATCTTGCACATTTTGGCACAAAGTTTGCCACCGGATCGCTCCTGTGTGCTTACACTGACATAAGCGAAGGAGATCGTTTGGCACGGTGTTTCGATGCCTTTATTAGGAACAAGTGTGCATGTTTTTCACTCTGATTGTTTGCTGAATTGCATAACCTTTTCAATGACAAGATGATGCCATAAGCCTTCACCCCTACGCCGAAGCTGAAAATATCTGACCAATGAACTTTCACATTTTATGTCATATGCTTTAACGAATGTGGGGCATCAACAACCCCCACTTCCCCCACCACCACCCCAAACATTTCCCTCTCCTGGACATTTTCCCCTCCGGACATTTTCCCCTCCCTATGTGTAAATGTAATCTTCTGTGGTCTGTCCTCCATTATCCATGGCCAGGAGTGGTTCTTAATCATGAAAATATTTACAAACTGGAAAGTTTTGGCAAAAACTTGCAGCAGTTTTTTTCCATGTGTGGCGTTCAATTTAATTAAATCGACAATCAGTCGATACAATGTAGGTCTTATGTGGGAAAAGGACAGTAGACAAAATAAACGGAAAGCTTAGTCATGATAAATAGATGTTTTGTTATTTTGAACAACAGGCTGAGAACAAGTATTGTTTCTCAGTTTCTCAGTGAATACATTTTAGTACATAGTTCAGGTGTTACGGTCTCAGGGTCGTAGAAGCCATGGCCACATCTTTCCCAAGACTTTCTAGTGGCCGCCTGAGTGAAGGATGGCTATGACCCACCAAATGGGACAGCTGGAGGTTCCAGGACTCACACAAGTTACTGGTTCTGTTCCCACCTTTCAAAGTAATGTCAAGAACATTCCACGTTTCCGGGGCAAATATTGGTGGAACTCAACGGAAACGAACTGTGAGAACAGCACCATTGTTGTCTGCAGGTGGTTGGATCCTTCGAAACGTTCCACTCATGTAGGTCTGATTAAAAAAGGTCAACAAATGTTCAAGCCCAGTCGGGGCGTTATTCTTCAAAAACTGCATTCCTCGACGAATGTCTTCCAGTTGTAAAAAGGCCAAGCCATCCATCATCCCACAGAAATGCTTCACGGCTGGCTTTTGATTGTAACGCTGTGTCAGTCCAAAGTTTGGAACTTTTCGGCATGTGGATTCAGTCAGGTGGTAGAAGCACCTTTTGATGTTAAATGATTCCCAAATATCGCGTTAACTGCCAGCATTGCAGCCTGCTCAGAATCTGTCGTCACTGTTGTGGGATTGGGGATAAATCCAAGCTCCCCACATCTGTCAATTACAACTCGGAGCATGGCTTTATAGGTTGTCTGAGTGTTGTTAGGGAGTAAGGCATAAACACAAGAAATAGAACTGTCACGTTATGGTCTTCGCATGACATACAATTGGCTAAACAGTGAAAGTGCCCTACCAAAATTGCCATTCATAAACCAGTGTTCAAACTGCGTGTAAGGTGGTGGTGACAGCAACTCAACATGGAAAAGTCTTCCTGCCAGTGCATTCACATCTTATTCTGTTGGACTTCGTGACTTATTGATGTACATGTGGCCTTCATAGCACAGTTGGTCACCACCTCTACAGGTCTTGATCACCTTCATGATGTTGTATAAGACCTGTGTTCAGTTTCTCTCCTTTTATAGAGCAATGCCGTCGATGTCAGAGTGTAGTAGCTTGCAGGTCACTTCCTGTCCAGAGCCCATAAAAAACTCTAAATTCATGAATAAAATGTGTAATACTCTTAATTAAAAGGCAGGATACCTTTTGTTTTCACCCAGAAGTGATGGTATGGCTTTATATGCTATACAAATGTGTAATACTGTTAGTTAAAATGCAGGACACCTTTTGTTTACACCCAGAAGTGATGGTATGTGTAATACTGTTAGTTAAAAGGCAGGACACCTTTTGTTTACACTCAGAATTCCAGATAATCTTTAGTATTTATTCCTCTGTCTATGGTATAGCTACATTTTTCTTTTTTTATCCAATTATGCTTAGCACCCCCTGTGGGTGATTATTTTCTCTAAAGGGCAAAACAGCAATGCAAATAAAATGGCTGTAGCCAGTTTACCAGGCTTTTGAGTTAATCCCTTGACAGAGAATCGATTAGCCTAAGTGTAAAGATTGATGACTTGACACAGCTTACTCCAAATTCTAGAGCACACAGGTCTATTCATTAAGCTTTTATCACAAAACTGTTTTGTTTCTTCTGTCCACTGTACTTTTCCCACTTTTTTCTTCACTGTACAGTTTCATTGAATGGTTTTAAATACCATACACATGCGTATCTTCCTTTCATATGATGGCACCCAGCATTATTATGGAAAGTTCCACTTTGATTATCAACACATCTTCACTGTATGAAGACAACTACCTGAATTTTGTGAAGATATAAAAAAAACCACTGTTTTGCCCCCCTGGTAGGCTGCAGAGGCCTTAAAATCTTCACCATATGAAGAAAAATACCTGAATTTTTGTAAAAAATTGAATTTCTAAAAAAACATGTGAATATGTAAAAAAAAAAAATTGCTTATTTTGACCTCCTGGGCAAACACTGAGAACGAGGGACTCAAATTCAAATTACAGATTACAAGAAAATCATATTTGTATTTCCCACTGATCATATATACATGCAGATATATAGGTAGGAGAAAATGTCCAGGAGGGGAAAATGTCCAGAGGGGAAAATATCCGGTGGAGGGTGGGGGGGGGGGGGATATTATGGGGGTGGGTGTCCGTACCCCACTATAATGTTGATTCTGATAAATGCAGAAACAACGTCTCCAACCCATCACCCCGCAGCTTCTTTCCTACATCACTGTGCACTTGTATTATGTGAGAGCCTACTATGCAAAAAATGAAAGTTGCCTGTTTTGTGGTTATTGCAGTTCAGTCTCATCATTCCAGGCGAAATCTTCTTATGGATGAACGTCAGTCGGCCTTACATTTTCTTGGAGGTCGACATAATTTACAGTTGTGAATGTTGCAATTCTCTCCCACTCACCTTTATCAATGTCAGTTTATAGGTTAGCGTTGGTAGTTGGTCGTTTTCTTTGCTATCATCACAACTCGTCTCCAGTTTTCAGATGTTTGTAACCCATTATCAGGCACTTGTCTCCAGTTTTCGAACGTTTGTCACCCATTATCAGACTTGTCTCCCATTTCAAGATGTTTGTCACCCATTATCAGGCACTTGTCTCCAGTTTTCAGGTGTTTGTCATATCTTACCAGACCCATTATTAAGCCTTGTCTCCAGCTTACTAACGTTTGTCACCCATTATCAGGCACTTGACTTCAGTTTCCAGATGTTTGTCAGCCATTATCAGACACTTGTTTCCAGTTTCCAGACATTTTTCAGCCTTCAGCAGACAATGGTTCAATGTAATGGCAATGTAAAGGTTCACTCACATTTACCAAACACTTGTCTCCTGTCCCCAAACAGACAAAGTCCTGTAAAGGTTCATTCACATTTACCAAACATTTGTCCCCTTTCCTCAGACAGACAAAGTCCTGTAAAGGTTCACTCACATTTACCATACACTTACCTCCTGTCCCCAGACAGACAAAGTCCTGTAAAGGTTCACTCACATTTACCAAACACTTGTCTCCTGTCCCCAGACAAAGTCCTGTAAAGGTTCACTAACATTTACCAAACACTTGTCTCCTATCCCCAGACAGACAAAGTCCTGTAAAGGTTCACTCACATTTACCATACACTTGTCTCCTGTCCCCAGACAGACAAAGTCCTGTAAAGGTTCACTCACATTTACCATACACTTGTCTCCTGTCCCCAGACAGACAAAGTCCTGTAAAGGTTCACTCACATTTACCAAACACTTGTCGCCTGTCCCCAGACAGACAAAGTCATGTAAAGGTTCACTCACATTTACCATACACTTGTCTCCTGTACCCAGACAGACAAAGTCCTGTAAAGGTTCACTCACATGTACCTTACACTTGTCTCCTGTCCCCAGACAGACAAATTCCTGTGAAGGTTCACTCACATTTACCATACACTTATCTCCTGTCCCCAGACAGACAAAGTCCTGTAAAGGTTCACTCACATTTACCATACACTTGTCTCCTGTACCCAGACATACAAAGTCCTGTAACGGTTCACTCACATGTACCTTACACTTGTCTCCTGTCCCCAGACAGACAAAGTCCTGTAAAGGTTCACTCACATTTACCAAACACTTGTCTCCTGTCCCCAGACAGACAAAGTCCTGTAAAGGTTCACTCACATTTACCATACACTTATCTCCTGTCCCCAGACAGACAAAATCCTGTAAAGGTTCACTCACATTTACCAAACACTTGTCTCCTGTCCCCAGACAAACAAAGCCCTGTACAGGTTCACTCACACTTACCATACACTTGTCTCCTATCCCCAGACAGACAAAGTCCTGTAAAGGTTCACTCACATTTAGCATACACTTTTCTCCTGTCCTCAGACAGACAATGTCCTGTAAAGGTTCATTCATATTTACCAAACACTTGTCTCCTGTCCCCAGACAAAGTCCTGTAAAGGTTCACTCACATTTACCATACACTTGTCTCCCGTCCCAGACAGACAATGTCCTGTAAAGGTTCACTCACATTTACCAAACACTTGTCTCCTTTCCCCAGACAAAGTCCTGTAAAGGTTCATTCACATTTACCAAACACTTGTCTCCTGTCCCCAGACAGACAAAGTCCTGTAAAGGTTCACTCACATTTACCAAACACTTGTCTCCTGTCCTCAGACATTTACCATATGCTTGTCTCCTGTCCCCAGACAGATAAAGTCCTGTAAAGGTTCATTCACATTTACCATACACTTTTCTCCTGCCCTCAGACAGACAAATCCTGTAAAGGTTCACTCACATTTACCATACATTTGTCTCTTGTCCCCAGACAAAGTCCTGTAAAGGTTCACTCTCATTTACCATGCACTTGTCTCCTATCCCCAGACAGACAATGTCCTGTAAAGGTTCTTTCACATTTACCAAACACTTGTCTCCTGTCCCCAGACAGACAAAGTCCTGTAAAGGTTCACTCACATTTACCAAACACTTGTCTCCTGTCCCCAGACAGACAAATTCCTGTACAGGTTCACTCACATTTACCAATCACTTGTCTCCTGTCCCCAGACAAAGTCCTGTAAAAGTTCACTCACATTTACCAAACACTTGTCTCTTATCCTCAGACAGACAAAGTCCTGTAAAGGTTCACTCACAATTACCAATCCCTTGTCTCCTGTCCCCAGACAGACAAAGTCCTGTAAAGGTTCCCTCACATTTACCATACACTTATCTCCTGTCCCCAGACAGACAAAGTACTGTAAAGGTTCACTCACATTTACCAAACACTTGTCTCCTGTCCCCAGACAAAGTCCTGTAAAGGTTCTTTCACATTTACCAAACACTTGTCTCCTGTCCCCAGACAGACAAAGTCCTGTAAAGGTTCACTCACATTTACCAAACACTTGTCTCCTGTCCCCAGACAGACAAATTCCTGTACAGGTTCACTCACATTTACCAATCACTTGTCTCCTGTCCCCAGACAAAGTCCTGTAAAGGTTCACTCACATTTACCAAACACTTGTCTCTTATCCTCAGACAGACAAAGTCCTGTAAAGGCTCACTCACAATTACCAATCCCTTGTCTCCTGTCCCCAGACAGACAAAGTCCTGTAAAGGTTCACTCACATTTACCATACACTTATCTCCTGTCCCCAGACAGACAAAGTCCTGTAAAGGTTCACTCACATTTACCAAACACTTGTCTCCTGTCCCCAGACAGACAAAGTCCTGTAAAGGTTCGCTCACATTTACCAAACACTTGTCTCCTGTCCCCAGACAGACAAAGTCCTGTTAAGGTTCACTCACATTTACCATACACTTGTCTCCTATCCTCAGACAAAGTCCTGTAAAGGTTCAGTCACATTTACCATACACTTGTCTCCTGTCCCCAGACAGACAAAGTCCTGTATAAGTTCGCTCACATTTACCAAACACTTGTCTCCTGTCCCCAGACAGACAATGTCCTGTAAAGGTTCACTCACATTTACCAAACACTTGTCTCCTATCCTCAGACAAAGTCCTGTAAAGGTTCACTCACATTTACCATACACTTGTCTCCTGTCCCCAGACAGACAAAATCCTGTAAAGGTTCACTCACATTTACCATACATTTGTCTCCTGTCCCCAGACAAAGTCCTGTAAAGGTTTACTCTCATTTACCATGCACTTGTCTCCTATCCTCAGACAGACAATGTCCTGTAAAGGTTCATTCACATTTACCAAACACTTGTCTCCCGTCCCCAGACAGACAAAGTCCTGTAGAGGTTCACTCACATTTACGATACACTTTTCTCCTGTCCTCAGACAGACAAAGTTCTGTAAAGGTTCACTCACATTTACCAAACACTTGTCTCCTGTCCCCAGACAGACAAATTCCTGTAACGGTTCACTCACATTTACCATACACTTATCTCCTGTCCCAAGACAGACAAAGTACTGTAAAGGTTCATTCACATTTACCATACACTTGTCTCCTGTCCCCAGACAGACAGTGTCCTGTAAAGGTTCACTCACATTTACCATACACTTGTCTCCTGTCCCCAGACAAAGTCCTGTAAAGTTTTACTCACATTTACCAAACACTTGTCTCCTGTCCCTAGACAGACAAAGTCCTGTAAAGTTTCACTCACATTTACCAAACAATTGTCTCCTGTCCCTAGACAGACAAAGTCCTGTAAAGGTTCACTCACATTTACCAAACACTTGTCTCCTGTCCTCAGACAGACAAATCCTGTAAAGGTTCATTCACATTTACCATACATTTGTCTCTTGTCCCCAGACAAAGTCCTGTAAAGGTTCACTCTCATTTACCATACACTTGTCTCCTATCCCCAGACAGACAATGTCCTGTAAAGGTTCTTTCACATTTACCAAACACTTGTCTCCTGTCCCCAGACAGACAAAGTCCTGTAAAGGTTCACTCACATTTACCAAACACTTGTCTCCTGTCCCCAGACAGACAAAGTCCTGTAAAGGTTCACTCACATTTACCAAACACTTGTCTCCTGTCCCCAGACAGACAAAGTCCTGTAAAGATTCACTCACATTGACCATACACTTGTCTCCTATCCCCAGACAGACAAAGTCCTGTAAAGGTTCTCTCACATTTACCAAACACTTGTCTCCTGTTCCCAGACAGACAAAGCCCTGTAAAGGTTCACTCACATTTACCAAACACTTGTCTCCTGTCCCCAGACAGACAAAGTCCTGTAAAGGTTCACTCACATTTACCATACACTTGTCTCCTGTCCCCAGACAAAGTCCTGTAAAGGTTCACTCACATTTACCAAACACTTGTCTCCTATCCTCAGACAGACAAAGTCCTGTAAAGGTTCACTCACATTTACCACATACTTTTCTCCTGTCCTCAGACAGACAAAGTTCTGTAAAGGTTCACTCACAATTACCGAACACTTGTCTCCTGTCCCCAGACAGACAAAGTCTGATTTCTAGCTCCAATCAGTCCTTCCTTTTCCAACATTTGGGTTTTTCCAACATAGCAGTTCGCCTATTTTATGTTCATCCTTGGGACTAGGAATTAATGTTACTAAATTTTATGAGCAAGTACTATCTCCTCACTGAAGCATACATGAACAAGTAAGGCACACAAAAGTAATAGCTCCACAGATATAATAAAAGATTTTAACATGGCTTATGGAGTAAAACCAGAGCAGTGACGACCGTGTAAAAATTGAGATATCATCTTGTCAATTTACCTCATTGACGTTTTAACACCAGTGTTATAACCATTAGAACAACTTTATTCTGAGCCACCTAAGAACATTTGGCTACGTTTGACTCAGTTGTAATAGTATACATGTTTAGGTCTGCCAAAAACAAAACAGGTTAGTTCAAAAAAGGACCAAAAATTGTAGATGTCTTCATGTTATCATGATATTTATTTACAAATGAAAATGCTTCCATGTGTAATATACATTTACATGTATTTATCAACAATATACAAAATGACCTTATGTAGAATGTGTTTTGAGAAAAAACATAAGACCACCAACAACTGTAGTGTGAACTTCATGATAATATATGTTTATGTGAAAGCCTCGTCAGCAATCAACAAGGAACACAATATCCCATATAACGACGTGGAAACATCACAAGATTTCTCATGCTTGGTTCCAAAAAAACAAAAGCTACTTGCTGATTGGATAATTTCAGTTATATATATTTATGTATTTGATTGGTATTTTATGCCATACTCAGGAATATTTTACTTACACGATGGCAGAATTTTGGTGGGAGGAAACCAGGCAGAACCTAAGGGAATCCCACAACCATTGACAGGTTGCTGACAGGTTGCTGGTAAGGACACCAGGATGAGCTGGACTTGAACTCACAACAACCACATTGGCGAAAGGCTCCTGGGTCACTGCACTGCGCTGACATGCTAACCACATTTGATTGTGTTTGACAGCATGGGAAACCAGTCCAATGTTTATAATAAGGACTATTAATACCGGAGATTCAATGGTTTAGCCGCATTACTGACCAGTTATGGTGCTTCTTTAAAATAACAAAACTGATGTTAACTGATGATGATTTAAATGACAGAACAATCATGAATTTTTGAAAACCATTGCTGAGTTTCAACAAAACCTGGTACACTAAAAAAAAAAAAAAAAACTTTTTTTTCTACCTTCAATCAGGGGAAACATTCATGTTCCAGGAGCTAACAAGAGATGGTTTTGAACATACCACCTCACTGCCTTGACAGCTGTTAGCAGAATGAGCCTTAGTGGACCCACACATTTATTTGTGAATGAAGAATTTATCCCGTACATTTCAGTATTGTAGTGCCTGAAGTAAACCACAGAACTTTGGCAAGTGACTGAGGGACTTTCTCATATGTTACGTACAGATATGCACACCATATTCGTGGAACACATGGTTTTCAATGAATATTACACTGTACAAACAGCCACACAAGTGCTGTCACCCAATATCATCAAGACCCCACAAACACTGAGGACGAGGGACTCAAATTCAAATTACAGATTACAAATTCCCTACCCAAGGCAACCACACAATTCGGGATGAAAGCGGCATCACCGCAGGATGCAACATGCACATATTCAAGGATGACATACTCGCTGAATGAGTGTCTGTCATGTGGTAGAGTGACATTAATTCATTTAAGAATCCCCTTTTCACAATTAATATCTGAGGAGTGGGTCAGTGGCCAATAAAGGCTTTAACCTTGTCTTTGCAACTCCCTGACAGACCAGTTGCATCAACAGATAGTGTGCAGCAGCCCTGTAAACCTGAAGTCAGCACAGTCACAGCAGAAGCACTTTACACTCAATGCTGATACAAGACCAGCTACATCTCTAACAGGCTTTCATAACCTTTTATGAGGCTATAACCAGTGATGCAAAACTTGCACAATCCTGTCAGCTCACTGGGAGTTGAAGTGATGAGCATAATCTTAGCCTGGGACATCTGAGAGCTTGACCGTGAACTGTTCCTCGGCAAACAGCTGCCAGTCATGAAGACTGAAGATAAGCATTGCTACTAGCTAATCTTCTTCACGTTATTGAAAGTCAGTTTCAAAATTTCAGACTGAAGCCAGGTCCCATAGCTGAGGCCCCTTTCGAAGCTGATCCCATGTGGAATCCTCCCCCAGCCTTGATAACAGCCTCCTCATCTTGATCACCCTGTTAAAATGGAAGGTAAAACAACATAACACATGATGAACAGATGTAATGTGAAAGTGAACCCAAATAACACGCCATGAATAGATGTACTGTGAAAGTGAAACCAAATAACATATGATGAGAAGATGTAATGTGAAAGTGAACCCAAATAACACACCATGAATAGATGTACTGTCAAAGTGAAAGTGAAACCAAATAACACATGATGAACAGATGTGATGTGAAAGTGAGAGTGAAACTAAATGACACAGCCTTCATCACATGCAGGACATAAAACACCTTTGTTAGTTATACATTTGATCCCAATATTTGATTCTCCTATATCTATATTCAAGATCAGTTAAGATTTATGGGCTTAATAGAGGCAGAAAAATTCCCTTAACTCCTTATGCAATATTGTATTAAACTATTTCCGAAAGATGAGCAAATTTAATACCTGCGGATCATTTTGTGATGAAATAATGTATCTGTTGTCACAATTTTCGGACTTTATCAAAGCCACCTAGCTAGAAAAAAACAAATTTAGAAATGTTAACCTCTCGAACAAGATGGCAAAAAGCTACAAAAGATAAGGTGAATTTGTCTCATCCTAGTGCCAGTATCTTACCAGTAGTTTAGCGTATGCCTTCCCGCCAGATGGAGGTTTAGGAGAACTGACATGTTTACGTGACTGTTCGCTCTTGGCCGGCCACGTCGGGAACATCGATGGCTCCACCGGCTGAGGTGATTCCTTGAAAAAGGCATGCTTCAGGGCATCATCTGCTGTAACCCGCTTCACTGGGTTATACGTAAGAAATCTAGCAAACACAAAAACAGTGCAGTGTTTATCCATGATGTTCCATACCAAGAAAAAACCCCCACAACAAACAATCTGAGCTTTCGCATATATATTGCACCGCACATAACAGTTGACATACATGTACATGTAGCAATTTACTGATATTCTGAGGGATTTACTTATTTATTTGATTGTGTTTTACGCCGTGCTCAAGAATATTTCACTTGTACGATGGCGGCCAGCATTAAGATTGGTGGAAACTGGGTAGAGCCCGGGGGAAACCTACGACCTACGGTCTGCAGATTGCTGCCAGACCTTCTCACGTACGGCTGGAGAGGAAGCCAGCATGAGCTGGACTTGAACTCACAGCAACTGCATTGGTCAGAGGCTCCTGGGTCATTCCATTTTTTTTGATTGAGGATGGAAACCTAGCAAAAAATGACCTGAACCCTCTTCCACACAGCAATTATCGTCCAGCCATACGTTTTCATGATACTCACATTTTGAACACAAGATGGACTGGATTGTGTAAATCAAAATTAATTTATATTCGGTAAGCAATCTGCTTATGCTGTAAACTGTAGTATGTTCAGCAGTAATTTTTTCCTCTGAAAAGCGTCACTTCTTCCGGTCTTGTACTCAAAGCTTTAATGCCACAAAAACACATAAGGCGATACTATAGGTTATACATTTTATAATATCACTACAATGCGTGTCATTTTTGCTGTTACAATCAGTTTAGAATAAGCAATGTGTTTTACAAACTACTAGATCAACATTTTTTGATCAAATCAAGTTCATTAAAAGTTTTGATGTAGAGCTGTCTAAAAAAGGGGAGACAAAAAAATGCACTGAGTGCTACATGTACATGCTTATCAACTTTGTCTACCTTTACCACAACATTTACCACATGCTGCTTCTATTACACGTATCTCTTCTCCTGTTTTCAAACAACTAATGAAGAAAAGAACATATGGAAAGTGCACCACATGCTGGAGTCACAATACTCCATTTATTTATTTACTTGAATGGTGTTTTACTCAGGACTATTTTACTTATACGACGGCGGCCAGCAATATGGTGGAATGATACAGGGCAGAGCCTGGGAGAAACTCCTGCCTCTCCACAGGTTGGTGCCCACATACGGCAGGAGAGAAACAATTCTGCCAGGTAACTAAGACACAATCAAGCTATTGTTATGTACTAATATATCAACCCTTTTTTTTGTCGTACACCCTATTATTTCTATGTGATGTTCATGAACTGGAAGATTTTTCAGGGCCTTACTTGTTCATGAGTTCAAACCCAGCATCAGTGAGGTAACTTCCAAAACGTTGTCGCAGTGTATTATATGGGTACTCCGCAAAAGTGCACTTCTTCATTGCTGACAAATCGCCCACGCCAGGCCAGATTTTCTCGTTTGGAGTTCCAAGATCCTGAAAGAGCACATGTGACACCATTATTATTCAGTTTAATGGTAAAGAACACACTAACATGAAGTGTATATCAGTGGAAACACCACTAAAAATTGTCCAGAAAAATAGTTTGACACATTTTTTTAGAATTTTTCCAACCGAGTAAAATGCCTTGAAAACTTCTGATTTTGCGGTGATCTGTTGAGACCTAGAGGATACCGGTGAAGTCACATCCATATTTTAGTTCGTCTCAAGGTAAATTTGGTGAATGTGCTCACACTTTTGTATGTTTGTGCATTTTGATTGATTACTGTAAATCTGGCTGTGTATGTGTCAAGTGTCAAAAACCTGATGAGACGTCACTAGTCCAACAATAATCAGAAAAGTCAGGAAAGTTTCAAATGCTATTTACTGGGTCAAAAAAATAAATCAAACTACTCTCCTGATACAGTGTTCGTTAGACATTAATCTGACATATACTTCACGTTAGTGTTGTCTTTGCTTTTAAATACAATCTGCTAAACTTAGTCCGCAGATTTCTCCACAACTTGTTAATAAAGATTTCTAGCCCTTACATTATTCTTTCTCATTGGAAAATGTATAGCCCAGTGATCACTTTCATAAGGAGTTAAAAGTTAAGACATTAACAAAACTTTATTAATGGTTTAATACACATAAACCTTATCAAAGGGACAAGAATATTGAGTTCAACTTAATATTATAAATGTATCAGAATTTTGCAAATTACAACTTCTGTCCCACAGACTTTTACTAATTGCCCCCATGTACAAAACCATGGAAAATGTCATCATTATCATCTGATTACAAGAGACAAATGAAAATTCAGACATGGGAATGAAACTTGAAATAATTCTTTGTTGGGCGTAACTGGACCCTATCCAAAAAAATATTTCCTACCGGATGGGAATTTACTTCTGTTATGGCTAATGAAATAATAGCCATTTGATAGAAATTAAAACTGAAAGAAAAATTACAATATTTTTTTCTGTCAATATCCTTATGACAGCCTGATACCTTCAGGAATTCCCAAATCTTACCTTAAATATCTTGTTGATTTGATCGATCTCAGATTTACCTGGCCAAAGGGCTTTCATTGTGAGAAACTCCGCAAATATACATCCGACTGACCACAGGTCAATAGCTGTGGAGTACTCCTACAATACACAAATAATGTGAGAAACTTCAAACATGCATCCCACAAACCATAGCTCAAATGTCCTGGAATACTCTTAATGTGAAAAAATAAATGAACATGTTGGCATGGACTTTTTTTATGAGAAAAAAGGTAACAAAACTGCTATACTGGTCTGTTTCTTATATTCAAAGCTTTCAAGGGTCTTTACCTTCAGTAAGGTAACGTACTGTAAAGATGACAAACTTCCTCAGTGATGAAGGAAAACATAAAAGATAGGCCAACCATGGGTGTATCTCCTCACCTTAGCTCCCAGGAGCAGCTCTGGTGCGCGATACCACAGTGTGACGACAATAGGGGTGTACTGTTTAAGGGGCGATCCATACTCCCGAGCCAGACCAAAGTCACCCACCTGTCAGAGAACAGTGTACAGTTCTTACTGTTACTCATCAGTTATTCAACTTCATTTCGAAACACAAAATTGTGATTTTAACTTGACTGGCCACAACATACAATTTGTAATGTGTTGAGACATGGGAAGCAACTCATCAGTTATTTCCCTTTATTCTAAACACCAAGCAGTGATTCAAGCTAAAATGGCAAAAGAACACATATTGAGAAGTGTTGAGATATGGGAAGCAACAAATCAGTTATTCCCCTTTATTTCACACACAAAACAGTGATTCTCATTAAGACTGGCAACAGCATACATATTGTGGTGTTGAGATGTGGGAACAAGTCATCGAAGGGTTACAACATACCTTCAGTATGCCTTTATGGCTGAGCAAAAGATTAGACGTCTTGAGGTCCCTGTGGAGGATCCAGTTGTCATGTAGATGAGAAACTGCCCTTAGCAACTGAATCATGAGTGTCTTCACTTCACCTGAAATTGTCAAAATAAACAAAGTGGAAAAGTTAATGCTAAATAAATCTGTATATTAAAGACAGAAAACAAAGGGCTCATCAAACAGTGAATAAAGGCATTTCAGTTTCAGGGAATTTGCAAAAATTACCTTTATTCACAAATTTTTATAGCATAGGTGTTTTACAGATGGCTGAGTGCTTAGCCACATATCCAGGTTATTACTTCTTGTACATTATTTTAGTATGGGGTTATGGATGGAAGAACCTGTTTACTTGCTAACTTAAGTCACAATACCATGTTTCAGGCTGACCAACTAGCACCAAGAACAAACTGACTTTAACACAGGTGTAGGCTGATCGGTTGTTTCTTTTGGTTGGAGAGTTAGAGAGCTAAGTCTCTGGTAAAGCTATTCCAGCCTCATCATATTTTCATAAGAGGGAAGGAAGAAAGGTGGGTGACAATGTTTGGATCTTCACACATCATGAGTTTCATGAATGGCACTTAGTGTTAAGTAGCCCTTCAGCCCTTAGCTAAGTGCACTTCATATCTCTATAACATACCTGGGGCCCATTAAACAAAGCCATTTCTGACCTAAGTCAAAACTTAGTTTTTGGTACTGGAATTGTCTTCAGATAACATTTCTATAGTGTACTTCACTGGCCACCAAAATAACCTTCAAAATTGTATTTCAAATTCAGAAAGGCTTTGTGAAATCGGCCCATAGCAATGATAGATAAGTAAACTTCATAAAACCCTAGAGGCCACCTTTGGTTTGTGACGAAACCTCTTTCATTGAAAAAAAAAAACAAAATAAAAAAAACTTACCCATGAGAAACGGCTGCTTCATGGTCTCCATGAGACTCTTGAGGTCATGCTCCACATAGTCCATGACAATGTAGATCTTGTCCATGTTGCTCCCCACCACAATCTCCTGCAGGAAAACACAGAGACGTCAACAGACAGCAAACAGTGAAGCTTGAGTACCACTACCATAGACACATGGATTGGATTCATGTACTTCTTCTCCACATATACATGATTATCATGAATTTGTTTAATTCATCTTATTTGTCAATTGTGTACACTCTAGAAAGATTACATTACTTGAACAGTACTCTTTTTTTTTAAACACCCCATTGCCAGAATACATTGATACCCTTGCAGATGTAAATACAAATTTCAGTTATGAACAGTAATTTGGATTTCACCTGTAAACATCCGTACTCACCCGCACAGTCACAATGTTTACATGCTGAGCCTTCAGCAAGGTGTTAATCTCTCGTAATGATGTGATTGGAAAGCCCTCTTTTTCTTTTTCCATCTTCAATCTTTTCAAAGCAACAATTTCATCTGTGTAAATGGTGGAAAAAATTGCAGGCCATGAAATTTATTCAGAATACAAAGTTTATCAGTTTTGTGATGAATATAAAATAGCTATATGTAGTATTTTACCCAGGCATCCATTACGTGTATGGTTGCTGGCTGTACACAGAGGATCTTTCATGTCCACTAATTATTACAACCATCACTTACTTAAACTGTGACTCTATTACGATCTCACTTAGCATGTACTTACAAGAGCTGTGTTTGTTTAATAAGACACCAAATATGACACCCTGTCGAACCACAATGTGCTGACACCAGAAATAGCAACCTGTCCAGTTACTGTGAACTGACACCAGACATAGCAACCTGTCCAGTCAGAGGGTACTGACACTAGATAGGACACCAGTCAGAGGGTACTGTCACCAGATATGACACCCTGTTTGGTTACAGTGTACTAACAGCTGGCTGGCCTGTCCTTAAGTTTGAGGTCAGTTGATGTTCAAGTAGTCATCACTAACCTGTTTTTTTATCCCTGGCCCTATATACCACTCCATAGGTGCCCTCCTCAATACGGTTCAGACAGTGAAACTCTTCTACACTCCGGCAGCCCTGGATGGCTGGCAGGTACGGAGGCAGGACTGGCTTGAGCAGGACAGGAGATTCTGGGGGCGTGTCTTCTAGGTAGGTCGGCTGATTAGAGTCGCTTTGCTCAGGTGTACCTTCCGATCCACTCCCAACCTCAGATTCTGATTGGTCATCAAATTTGGACCGCATTTTTTCTGTGAATTCAAAGCATTACAAACATAGGCAAAAAGTCCTACATTCATTACATAAACTAAAATAAGATGGTGTGAAATTAATTTTGCTGATATTACTTGACTTCTTGCCTAGTATTAACTGCAATTACATGTACTTGACTTCTTGCACAATATTAATTGCAATTATATGTATTTGACTTCTTGCCTAGTATTAACTGCAATTACATGTACTTGACTTCTTGCGCAGTATTAATTGCAATTACATATACTTGACTTCTTGCACAATATTAATTGTAATTATATGTATTTGACTTCTTGCCTAGTATTAACTGCAATTACATGTACTCGACTTCTTGCACAATATCAATTGTGTTTAAATACTTAAACATGTTTAAAGCAAGTGACCTTGATATAATAACAACCTAGTTTAGTGAAGAATTGGGCATTCTAAAGAGAAAATAATATTTACACCCTGAATTGAAATATATTCCACATCTGAACTTTCTAACTCATGTAGTATGAACACATCCTCCGATGCATCATTTTTAAAGTTATTGCCACTTAAACCAGAAATTTAATCAAAATGACCATAGTCTGAACAGGCTTCTGCTTGACCACGTGCTACAAACAATACGTACCTGCAGATCTGTTATGTGAGTGCTCCGGTTCATCGTGGCTGTGATGAGATCCGTGAGAACTGCTAGCACTGGACTCCGAGCCACTCGCTACAACAACACAAACGTACATGTAAGGACATTAATAGTTTAAAAGGTATTTATGTCTTTGCTTGACTAGTGTTTCAGGCTTCACCTAAGAGTATTTTCGTTATACAATGATTGAATGAAGTTCAGGGTGGAAGAAAGCACTCATAACCCATCTGGGAATGTTTAAACTAACTCACCTCTGAATAATTCGTGCGATTCTTCACCAACAAATTACCCTGCTGTACAAACTTTACTAGTAGCAGTTGGTGAAAAAACATGTGAAGTTATATGTAAATTACTGCCAGCCAATCAGTGATGATCCTGTATCCCTTTATCGGAAATGATTACACTTTACGATCCCCCAGGCTCAGCTTGGCTTCTTCCTGCCATTGTTGGCAGCCCACGTGTAAGTGAATATTCTCAAGTAAATCAAATAAATAAATACACGTTATGAAATATCTTACTAATATTATCCTGAAAAAGCATAAAAAAAAATCACACCTATGCCACTTTAATACTCAAAGTTACTTCCTACATTCAAGTACCTGAATATGAAGGTGACTCCGACTTAATGCTACCCTCATTTGGAGAATGTTCTGGTGAATGTCGTGAAGAATGGCGTGGGGAATGTTGTGGCGAGTTAGGTGGAGAATGTTGTGGCGAAACATGTGGAGAGTCATCTTCATGGGCGTCACTTTCTACATCGTGATCATCCATATCCTCTAGACCCTCATCTAACAATATGACATCCTCATCTGAATGGTGCTCCTCTCTTGTGTCTGCAGGGGGCTCCGGAGGAGTGTGGGGACCACGGGGCATGCCAACTGAAACATACAGCATAAATAATGTATGTCCTAAACATTCACACAAAAAAAGTGAATTTTTAGTGGCAAAAAAATGGACATAAAATATTACTTATAATAATGAAACATATTATTTTCTAGCAGGACATCAATCTATCATCCATGCAAAGCATAAAATACCTCATAAGATCTAAGCTCTTAGAGTCAAGCAAACTGAGTAACACAGTCATTGACTACATTTTAGGTGAAATGCCGAGGTTCAGTTAACTTTGATAGTATTAATTATCATGCAAAACATGGTCTACTTTTTGATGACTGACAAACAAGAATAATCATAGTCTAGCAAATCAGTCTAAGATAACACTCAATTCTCCACACCCTACCACCTCAACCCCTGGAAAGGCTTCACAATAACAAAACAGTTCACTGTTTGGTTTAAAGTGTTTCACAATAGTCATGTAATAATCAACTGCTCATCGCTGACTCAGAATTCACCTCTCACACAAAACTGCTTACCATCTCTTGGGGACCTGTATTTTACTGCTCGCTCTTCTCGCCTGTATTCATCTCTCCTTCTCCTCTCGCGACTGCGACTTCGTTCTCTTCTGCTGCCTGTGTCCACAACACGCTGCCGCCGAGAATCTGTCTCTGCAACATACACACATCCACTTTACTCAAGTACTCTTTGCAAAAATTCTAATAACACCAAACTGGGCAAGAAAAACAACCTTTTTTAGTTTTAAGCTTGAAGTCTAAACTTAAGTCAAACACATGAGGATGTTCATTTCCTTAATTTTATTTACTGTAATTATGTAAGTGCTCATTTAAAGACAATTCATTGCCCTGATACTGTTGGCTGCTGTCATATAAGTGAAACACTCTTGACTACGGTGTAAAATACCACTTGAATTAATAAATAAATTGCCCTGATATCCATACCCCTGGTGGGTGCCAGCCTGTCATCATCTTTCCTTTTCCTTGAGCCACGATCTGGGGGCTTTACCCTATCATCACGAACACGTCTCTCACGCTGACGTTCACGCTCAATTCGTTCTAGTCTCTCTCTGCAAAGAAGCAGGAAAGTAGACAGATACTGATGAAAACTTACAGCTTCCCCTTATCCTTTTAACACATAAACGCAATATATTCAAAGAAAAGTCTGTCTACACACATTCTACTTTACTGTTAATGTGTATATATTATATACTGTGTATCCAAGCTTGGGGTTTTACATTGTACTTAACACCTTTTCAGTGATTAACATATTATGTCAATTCGCCGCATGACAGATTTTTGTCATGAGTTAACAGAAGGCATATGTTCTTTGTTTTTTTTTAACGCAAATTGTTTTGATTATGAGAAGAGATCTTTCAGAAAAAGGCACTGTTTGATAATCATACTGGATTTATCTCATCATGAAAGAACTGTATATGTCACAATAACATGTTGTTAGCAGACGCTCACCTTTCCTTCCTGGACTCCTCTCGTTTTCGGCTCTCCTCCTCTAGCCTCACTTTCCGGTCTTTCTCCTTCTCCCTGAACACCTCTCGCTCAACACGAGGCCTTGGTCGTTTTTCCCTTGATCTGTCTCTCTCGATGGGGCCCAGTCCTGCAGGCACGATATGACAAACTTTGAGTGTAATGAGTAGTAACTATGATGTAATCAGTTCAATTCTGTCACTTAACCTCTGACATTTCATCTGATCTCATAACCCAGGAGCCTCATGACAAATGTGGTCCTTGTGAGTTTGTTCATGGTTGGATGTGGAAAGGTCCATGACAGCAACCTGCAGATGTCGTAGGTTTCCTGGGCCTGGTTGTTCAAAACCGGTATAAGACTTAATGCCAGATTTAACTTTGAGCCAAGTCTTCAATTCTGTACTTAGCCTTAAAAAAATTCTGTGACATTTTATTAAATCTGAACTAAAACTGCTGTTGCTGTTATACTTTGGCTTCGGAGGAATTTAAATATAAAATGTGACTTTAATACCAGTATTGGCTAATACACTTTCAAACAGCTGGGCCCTGTTTCTTCCCACCACAATGCTGTCCATTCCATAAATAAATGAATTTAATACAACATTGAGAACAACTGAGTTTTTCTCCCTGTCATGCATGTGCTCATAATAGCAGTATTACTCAGAGGCTTATATGAAATTGTGCTTATTATACACAAATGAAATCAGGAACTGTAAGCTCCATGTAGTGCATGTTATGGCCCAGGTAAAGAACAAACTCAGGGCTTACATGTACCATTCAGACATGTGACAGAGATTAATGACTAGTACACATAGTGGGCCACCACAGCAGTCATTATGGCTAAAGACCACACTTTCTTCCATCATATTTTCAACTACAATTGCAATGCACTTAGTTATTTCATGGCACAAAATTATCCCCTGTCAGCTGAATAATCACATGCAGCTACATGTATGAGCGTGTAGAATGAAGAGAAAATGGTGTAGAATGCAGCAGACAAGATGGACCATAGTGTGACCACTCTGTTATGAAATCACATGGATATTAACACAGCATTTTCCTTCAGAAATCTTGTGAAATACATTGTTGTCAAAACAGTACTCAAAGGTATTCTGTAGTTTGGCCAAAGCCACTTCCACAAGCATGACAAGAACAAATGGATACAAACACAAACCAGACGTTGCTATCGAATTTCCATTTATTACATAGCTCCCACACTGGTAGTAAATATAATATATACTAGTATACATTATATTATATATGGCCCAGGGGGTTAGCACGCCAGCACGGCACAAGGACCAAGGAGCCTCTCACCAATGTCACCCCTGTGAGTTCAAGTCCAGCTCATGCTGGCTTCCCCTCTGGCCGTACGTGGGAAGGTCTGCCAACAACCTGCAGATAGTTGTGAGTTTTCTCCCAGGCTCTGCGCAGTTTCCTCCTACCATAATGCTGGCCGTCATCGTATAAGTGAAATATTCTTGAATATGGTGTGAAACACCAATCAAATAAATAAATAAATACATGTACTACACTGTACATACCTGTCTTTCACTCTTCACGTTCCCGCTCGCTCCTGTGTCTCTCTCTTGGTTTGTCTTTCTGCTTATCCTTCCGTTTACGTTTGTGTGATCGTTCTTTCCTAATGGCTGAGTTCTGTGGAGGTTTAATCTCTAGTTCATCGGCATCCTCGATATTCTCTAACCTGTAAAAGACAGAACACCATGTGAACAATAAAATACCATGTCAGTCACCATATAGCATCAACAACAACACTGTGTTACCCACAATAGTTGGCAAGACATAATGTCAACTTAGAAAGCCCAGCAATCAATTAATAATCAATTTAATTATGGTAATTAATGTTTTCAATCACACAAATATTTCACATATGGGATGCCAGTTAGTTTGATTGGTAAAGGACAAAATGACACACCTCCAGCATGAGGCAGTAGCTGAACCAAAGCACAAACCTTCACTGACCCTGAGCTAAGGCAGCTTAGATCACTCAGTCCATCAGTAGACTGAAGTACGCACACAATTTCAAATAACAATACTGCTATTACGACAACTTTGTCATAGGGATTTGCAATCTAAACTGTTTGGTTACGTTAGATGTGTCTTTGACAAACACCGGTCAGGCAATGAATGTCTACATGAAATGTACTGGTCAACTACATACTCCTGTGTAGATGGTATTAAATTTTGTACAGGCCGACGGCGCTGTTAGCAGCTCCCGTAAAATCGTGTCTTTTAGCAGCATCAGCGTGTGAGACTGAAAGCCCTCACATTGTCTAGTCCAAACCTGCATAAAGTTGTGAGAGTTCTGAAATGCTGACTCAGCTTATTATGGGTGATTAAGTGCCTGAAACAAACTTGTTAACCACATCATCACACTTCTCAGTAATAAATGTAAACAGCTATCTCGGCTACATGAAATGTTTGAGGGATCACACAGTATCAGTACTTCTAAACATATGGCATGATGTTGCCCAAGTATTGTAATGGAGATTACCTGTCATCCAGTTCCTCAACTTCCTCTATTGCCTCTGGGGAGTGGACAGATAAGGACAGCTGACTTTCATTATCTTCATCATCCCGCTCAGGACTGGATTTCAGCTCACCTTGCTCATAAACACTCTGGTCACTCTCTTCATCAGACATCACTGACTTCTGGAAAAGTGGGAAATGACGTAAACTGATTCACATATTAACTAGACCCTCATACAATTTTCCCTCTGTAATTAAGGCCACCAAACATACCAGACAAGGTCCTGAACTCATGACTTATCCACTGACAGTTCAGTTAGCCTTTAATTAACATTACCACTATGCTCATTTTGTAAAAATAATGCCAAAAAACAAACTATTTCCTTATCCAATCCCACCATCCACTTGAAGTTAAATAAGATTTTAAACTAGGCTATGCCAAATTGTCAGTGGCCCCCAATGTATTTGAGACTACGGATATCTCGGAAAATCGACTTGTACAAGCATAGTAATCATGTTGGCTCAAGTAAAACTTACGGCAAATGCCCCGATATTTGTGGTCTTAAATATTGCATTCGGCAATGGCATGCCTGGCACATATGATATTGGGCTACCACAGGTTGCTGTTGTGGCTATAAACCTCTGCCAGCCCATCATAAAGACAGGACATAATCACCTGGGGATAAAGTACACCAGACAATATCCTGGGAACGATATGATTTGGTTATGAAATGACTTGAATCCAATCAACAATGATTTAAGTCAGTCAGCCAACAGGTTTTTGAAATTGGAATTTGGTGGTATGTTTGATTAAGGAATTTTAGGAGTGATGACAGCTAGTATGGATTTAAAAATGGACAAAATGGATATACTTTTTGAATATGCTTTTATCAAATCATTTACAAAACGTAGGCCCCCTACACATACGTTTTGTTTCAGTATATCGACATACCATTGTTGCTGCAACAGACAGACCTAAAAAAAACAATTTACTCTTATTGTCATTAAAAACAGATCGTTATTGGTGGTGTTCGAATACCTGTATTCACAGCAGGGCTTACCTGAATATACTCCCATGAAAGAACTAAACTTAAATTTCTCTTGAGAACTCCAATCTCGTTGTTTTGCAAAATTTACCTCCGGAACAGAAGAGCGACGCTTTTTTGTGTTTACCAAAACGTCCTTGCCTAACTGCATGTATTTCAGGGACAAACCTACATCTGATTGCTACAAACATAGTTACTTTCAATATTTTTTTGATATCATCTGATATGAATCACACATTACCTCTTTAGTGATACATTTTTCAATACTGAAATTAACATTTTGTTCAGAGAGTAGAAAAAAAATGGCGGCAAGATCGAATTTCTGAACTGAAAGGGGACCTGAAGGGTTTGTTTACCACGTAATCCAGCTACTTATAAAATGATAAGTCGGTTCTTATCTCTGTTTAATGGAGGTATGCGGGCTTATAAAGTTCAGGATGCAAGGCGTGAAGTTCGAATCGGGATAGTGGCAAAGAATTTCAGGGATCTAGTCCAGAAAGGATGTGAGAAGCTGAAGGTAGAGCAAGTGTAGCCCTGAATGACTACGCCACGCTGTTTTTATATTTGTTCTGACGCTCGCGTACTCAGTGTGCCATTTTAAAATTCGGATGTTCATCGTAACGCCTCGCAAAAAACAGGAAGTGGATTTCAAACTCCCATCTCCATCCAACTTATGGCAGTCCAACTCACTTCCTCTGTGCATTTATTTGTAATTTTCCGGTGGAATCTCAAATACTGTCCGCTTAATTTACTGTCCTCCCCTATGAAACTAATTAACTCGTGCCACGCCGTCGACAGCCATTTTGAAGTGTCACGAGATCGTTTGCTGAAATGCAAATGAGTTTTGGTATTGAATTCCTCAAGAAAACTATTATATTTCGATTGCCGTCTGCAAGAACAACTTAAGCCTTCTTAATTCAATCCATAAAAAAGACCTTGTATTTTAGTCCAGGTATGTTTGGGTGCTGTGGGTGCAGACCACATTGAGATTGACTCCATCTAGTTGAGGTGCGCAAAATGCAACCATTTGTTTGAGAGTGAGCAATGGACTCAGTGTTATGATGAGTGTCAGAATTTTAAAATATAGCACACTGAGCCCATCTAGTGTAACCTCATGCCCCAGATGGCCACTTTATCTCCTCTCTGTATACTGGACTGGCGGAGTATGATAGCCACAGCAACAGCCAATGGTAAACCAAACACACTTTCACGCCGAGTCTGAGAAATATTTTCTAAATGATCACTGCAGTCCAAGTTGTAAAGACTAGGGTGATATTTACGTGACACTTCCTACGTCAATACTTACGTCAATTCATTTATACTTCCCTGAATGAGGCTGGCCAAATATGGAGGAAACCCTTTTTAGATGTAGTCTCCATGACAAAAGCATTTGGCACATGCGCATGGGCATTCAACCCTTACTGTATTCATCTGTCTCAAAGACGTCCAAAAACCACATTCTAGCACAAGAACTAGAGTGGTGTAGTGGTATAAGCATTCGGCTACGCCACTTGCAGACTATCTAATGGAAGTTCGAAACCAGAGTGTTTCACAACAAACTACGGAAAACCTTTCAAAAATGTATGAACCACGAATAATACAGTGCAGAAATCTCACGTAATGGTGACGTGACAGTATCTAAAATGATAAACGTATTATTTCGGTGTTTTTTCTTTGTTTGCAAATTAAACATCTCCCCATTCAATCTTAACCAGTGAAAAATCATTTAAAGCAAAATGCTGATTTTTGTTGATTTGCAAAAAAAATTAAAGTACTATACACTGAAAAACAATCCTGTTTGAAGCCTAAACGCTTGCTGATTGCTTTTCCAGGAAGAATTTCTTACCTAAAAGCTATATTTTCCAATTTTTATGCTAAAGTCTCCTGCAATGCTTATCTCCCCTGGGCTAAATTCACTTGGTTTTCACCTCTGGCACTTTAATCACATGACCAAAGAGTGTGCTAATGATTGGTTCAGGCAGCTATGACATCATGGCAAAACTATGAATTGCCTTTGGTAAAGACACAGAAGACCAAATTCACATCGCAGTCAAAACTGAAGTATAAGCCATTGTGCCTTTCCCACAGTTGAAAAAGTTGTGTTTCCTGGATGGCATATGCACATTAAACCTGAAAAGACAAGCCTGATGGTGGCTTTGTTTTGAAATGGGTTGACGTCTCATGAATACGGGGCTAATGTGCCATTAACAAACAGAATAGACCTGAGATGGTATGTGTGCGGGCGTGCTGAGAGGTAAGAGTCACAGCTGACAACTGTTGTGGACTGCAAACATCGTGTAGAAAGGTCTCCGACGTGGTGTGAAATGGTGTATGGTTTACCGTAGGGTTCCATTAGGGCTTTGATACTTCGCCATCCCAGAATAAAGAGAGAAATTCAAATAACCACCTGGAGCTAAGGAAGTGACAATAACCAAAAGTGCCAAAAACAAAGAAAACAAATAAATGTGC
The DNA here is from genome assembly GCF_032854445.1 of Liolophura sinensis. Lineage (NCBI taxonomy): Eukaryota > Metazoa > Mollusca > Polyplacophora > Chitonida > Chitonidae > Liolophura > Liolophura sinensis. Next base: position 25,007,681 of record NC_088303.1, read on the forward strand.
AAAGTTTGTGTGATTTTTTGTATTTCATGTATCCATCAGAAACTTTCTCCACCTGTACATAGATGTGAACACATTTGTGTTTGGGGCGTAAACATCAGTCTCCTGTCAGTTATACTAGTTATACACAAAAAGCAGCCAAGTGTAGATAAGGATGTTACAAGAATAATTTTGGTATTTTAATGCCCAAAAATATTTCAGTAGTTTCTGCATATAGTGTGATAAAATGCACCTGCCGCCACAGATTTATAGGGTCTTTGTGTTCAGGTTAGAATACCCGAGAAGTAATGGCAATTCATTGTAAAGTTTTTATACCACATCAGTCATTGAAAATTCAACCTGACTAACGTGCTTTCCTTGCTGACAGATCTCAGAGGAAGAAGTGACGGTTGTTGTGGAGGATGATGGAACAGTTGTGGATGATGACGCCTTCTTTAAAAAACTGCCTGCCCAAACTGTCTTTGTCTTCATCCGAGATGGTGAACAGTGGCATGGATGTATGTAATCTAGTTAATGTACTAAGTGTACATGTAGCTTCAGTTTGATCTTTTTTGTAGCGTGTGCTGCAGTTAAAATCTTTTTCACAGGTAAATGCAGATTTTACTTCATCAAATAAAATGCGCCATGCCTCCACAGGACACATTTGAGACCTTTTATCTTATGCAGACACAAAAATTGAGTTGTTTTATCCCTAAGATTGTTATCTCTTATATTTGAAAGAATTTAGTAGATTATAATACATGTGACAGATGTAACCATTCATTCACAGTTACGTGCCTGGAAATTTGTGATGAATTACCTCCCTTGAACAGCCCAGGCAAAATAATTATACCCCAGAACACACTTGGAGATATGTACTAAAACAAAATCAGTTACAATGTTGGCGATTTGAAAGACAAATATATAAAAGAGAAAGCACTCAATTTCATCTAAGAAAAGGGTGAAATCCAAGTAAAGGTTAGGAAAGATCCAGGAAGGATAGTGTGAACTATTTCACACTTGTTTGACGAAGTCAGAAAGGCTGAACTCTTTGTAGTCAGAAGGGTGAGTGAGTGAGTGCTTGGGGTTTAACGTCGTACTTAACAATTTTTCAGCGATACAACAACAAAGGAATCTGTAGAGTGCATGTAATGTGCCTCATTGTTGCAGGATGTATTTCCACAGCTCGTTTATCTAGTGCTGATTCACTGAGACGTCTTACCAAAGGCAAGTAAGCCACCCCGCCCGAGCCATTATACTGATACGGGTCCACCAGTTGTTGCACTATCCTCTTCATGCTGAACGCCATGTAGTCAGATGAGCTAGAATGTCATAGAATATGGTAGCTCAGTGAGAATTTCACTAGATGCATGCTTACATGTAGGCTATTTCATTTAAATTTAACACACCTGGCCAGCGGGCCGTGATACAGTGATTACACTTGCTTGCCTTTCAGTCGCACCCACGAGGTACGCATTCAGAACAGGCCGGTTGGGAAATTTGTAGATTGTCTCTATCTCGCTCTATGGTGTGCATATCTGTGCCTCACATGTGGGAAGATGTGTCAGTAACTTCCCAAAGATCGTGATTTTCTGCCGTCACTCTGGTTTCCTCCACTCATAATAATGGCTATTAATGTCATCTGTGTGTTTCACACAGAGCACGTATTGTATAGCCTGACAGACTTTGGTTGCGGGTATGTTGTTGCCATGGAATGGATGGTAATAAATCAAATTATCAAATCTCGACAAGAGCCCTTTTTAATGTTTTTCAGCTGGAACTTTGATTCATGATGCTCTGAGTAAACTATACGATGTCAGTCGTAAGGAGGAGATTGCAAATGAGATCCGGCAAATGCTGACTGACGATGATGCTCCAGAGAAGGTGCACATCATGTCACAGTACCTGGACATGTTAGAGACAGACATAGAGGCCGAACACAGATACGAGAATGAGGACTGGTTTGATGGTAAGATGTCATGTCCACATTTCTCAACAGGGGTTATGCCCTAATCATATGTATGCTATCTAATGAATTTGTTCATTACACTACAAAACATTGTTTCATCACTGTCGTTGTAAATGAAATAGTTGTACTAAAGTGTACTTGTATTAAGTTGTTGAAAGTTACACTGTTTGTAATGATGATAACGTTGCTGTTCGCAGGGCTGGGTAAGAAATACAAATCTAAGAGTGAAGTGTTGAAGCAACTGGCACAGACTCGCATCAGAAGCTACTACAATACAGTGAGTGTTTCTTGCGGTACCAGCAGCATCGTTTTCCACTTGCTACGTGGATACTTGCAGAAAAAGGGGCTAAAGTCTGTATTTGTTGCTTGTATTAAGAATTTCCACCTGTGTGAAAACTAGCTATCTTTAACTTGAGTCTCCATTTTGGGCTTTACTGAGAGGGTGTTGGGGATGGAGGAAGGAATATGGGTGGGTCATCAGTAGTGTCTTGCCACTAAATGCACAAGAACAAGGGAAGCAGGAGAAGATTGAAAATTCTGTCTGAGAATGGGATTGACCTCACGTCTCGGGTGATCTAGGCCTACATCTGCTTTTCTTTTTTATGTTTTTCCCATATGAGTATTCATACATTTGTGTGTGTGGAAAAATCCAGAAGCCATACCAACCATTTTTTCATATCTTCGTGTCTGTCCGTCTGTGTAATTTTCTAAAGGCTTTACTATGTACATAGCAGCTGACAAAAGTTTCACCAAAGCCTAGAACTCCCCCCCACACTCTTGTTCATTTCAGTTTAGTCACTTTCAATCTTTTTGTGCAGGCTAAAGATCAGATTGACAAAGATTGTAGTGGTGAACAGAAGGAGGATTTGATTGACCTTTTGGATGAACTATCAGAGAGATTACGGCAGCATGATTACCATGGAGGGTATTTCATGAGGACTGCTCCCTCCAAAGACAGATTCTGTGATAAGCAAGGCTGGTTCAAATGTGAGGGGCCATTTGACGAGAAATCCTGTGATAAATTCCACCGCATCAACCCATACGCGTCCAAGGGATACAGGCAACTATTTGGGCTGTGGAATCTCGACCATGTGTAAGTACAATACAGGCAACTATTTGGGCACTGGAATTTTGACCATGTGTAAGTACAATACAGGCAACTATTTGGGCTGTGGAATCTCGACCATGTGTAAGTACAATACAGGCAACTATTTGGGCTGTGGAATCTCAACCAAGTGTAAGTATAATACAGGCAACTATTTGGGCTGTGGAATCTTGACCATGTGTAAGTACCATACAGGCAACTGCTTGGGCTCTGGAATCTTGACCATGTGTAAGTACAATACAGACAGATGTCTGGGCTCTGAAATCTAGGCCATGTGTAAGTACAATAAGGACAGATGTTTAGCCCAATTATTAAAGGGTTAAAGCAAAAGACAGGAAGCAATTAATGGAAATACAGTAGAATATATTAGAGAAGGGCAATAAATGTACTTGTCCAAAATACTAGCAGTAAAAGTTTATCACTTTACTGAAGCTTGACTGAGGAGTTTAATAGAACACCACAAACTGAAACATGTGAGAGGTTTTGAAGGGAAATGTTCACAACGTCTTGGTATTGAGTGCTGTGGAATGTGGCGCACTCTACACATAGCTCTCTCTCTCTCTCTCTCTTTTCCTAAAATGCGATAAGCTGCATACCACTCTTTTATCAGCTTTCATTTGTCCTCAGCATGAGGCCTTGTCATATCCTGCATGCCGGCTTCCGGCTGTATGTGGGAAGGTCTGTCTGCAACGTGCTGATAGTTGTTGGTTTCCCTCAGGTTGTGTCCTGTTTCCTCCCACCATTATGCTGGCTGGTGTCATAGAAGTGGAATATCTTTGAGTACAGTGTAAACATCAATCAAATAAATAAATAAATTTATTTAGTTATTTGATTAGTGTTTTATGCCTTACTCAAAAATATTTTACTTATATGACAGTGGCCAGCATTATGCTGAGAGGAAACAGAGCAGAGCCCGGAGGAGAAACATTTTTTAAGAACATTTTATGTACTGTTATATATGTTTAATTACTGTTGTTTTTGTAGAATTGAGAAGTCTCGAGAAATCATACCCGCTCTGATAGAGGCAGCAGAACACAAACCTAAACACAAAGATCTGGATTGGAATTATGTGTACAGGTTATTATTTACCCGTGAAAATCTCAAACTTGTTCAGGTCGGTTGTCATAAAAAGGCAGCCAGGGCAGAAAACAAATGTAAGCGGGAAGATTTTTATACATAGAAAACCGCTTTCCTGTCACACCAAATTGTCAACTATGCAATATATTTTATATTTTTACAGGATAAATTTTGTAATGTTTTATTTGAACTAAGATACACATTGAATGAATGTATGTTTTTGCCGGTTTTAAAAAATTTTGTAATCAGCGATTATGAGATATTATATTTGCAACACCATTACAAGTCAAGTTAATGCTGAATATATTTACCTGCTGTTAAAAAAACATAAAATTCTGTATTTTTATTAAAGATAAGGGGCCAGTTGTTCAAAACTGTATTAAAGTTAAGCCAGGATTAAATCCCATTACAACTACCAGTCTCATCCATCCTAATATAAAGTAAATGACACTTTAGTCTGAACTTACAAGGATTAAACTTGTTAATACAAGGCTTAAACCAAAATACACTTCTGAATAACTGGGCCCTGGTTATGAAATATATATATTTCAACAGTTCTAAATTCAGTCTGCAAAGTTGTAGTGTTCTGTTTTTGTATGCATTTTTAATTGTACCTGTATATTAATTTGATGTCCATGTCCTGCAACAGTCTGTTATAAGGGTTTTATCAAAGTTGCTTGAACTTACACCTGCACCAGTGCATTGAATCCAAGAGGAGCATATGTATTTTAGACATTACATATATCTATTAAATATGGAATTTTTGTTAGGTGATTATCATGGTGGTGCAGGTTTTTGTTTCCTGTCAGTTCATAGGAGTTTCTGTAGACGTTTGGAGCAGGTGCCCTTTAAACCACTTGCTAATGATGGATGAGGTTACCATTGCACATCCAGTTCTCCCTGGATCAGTTATGGTTTAGGCCAGGTAATTTTTAAGCTTCAGAGCCAAGTATTGGCTTTTACCTCATTTGGCATTCCGCTTTTCATGACCCACATCACTATGAAAATGAGATACATTAAAGTACAGCTATTACATCTAAAATATGACCTGTAGATCTAAAACTTACTTTTGGATTGCCAATATCATCACCAGGTCAACCTGCCTTTAACATGTTTCGTATTGATTTTTTAACACTTAAATGTTGATATATATATGTTGAATATTTATATTTGAATTTTTAAGAGACATATTTACAGGCCTCTATTTTGGGTCACTTGGTGTTAAATTGCAGTGAAAGTTTTTCAGGTGCTTTTTGTGTCCAGAAATTTCAGATGTTTTTTCTGGATAATTCATTGAAACTCTTATTGTCTTAATATTGATGGCCCTGTTTAACCTTTTCCGTTTTTTTCTCAAAATGTTTTTCTTGTTGAGAATATGTGAGTACTGTACATGGTGTTCGATATATCTGAGTAGAGTCAGTCAAAAGAATGAAAGATATTAAACGAAGTAAACAGCTTGTTAACGTTAAACTTGGATCCTCATTGAGCTGGGCAGCAGTTTTCTATTTCATACCTGATACTAACTACAGCAAGATTTACCATATTTTTGTTTCATTTCCACAAAAGCCAAATATACTTTCATCATCATCATCAGGCAGTACGTTGATATATATTGAATTTCCGACTATGAAATAATTCGAGACCATTGAAAATACTGGCTGACAGTGCTACAGAGAGGGAGTAGGTTAATCCCAACTTCGGGGGCCTCCATGGCTCAGTTGGTTAGCGCGCAAGAGCAGCGTAATGACCCAGAAGCCTCACCAATGCGGTCGCTGTGAGTTCAAGTCAAGCTTATGCTGGCTTCCTCTCCGGCTGTAAGTGTGAAGGTCTGCCAGCAACCTGCAGATGGTCGTGGGTTTCCCTCAGGCTCTGCCCGGTTTCCTCCCACCATAATATTGGCTGCTGTCGTATAAGTGAAATATTCTTGAGTATGGCGTAAAACACCAATCAAAAAATAAAATACTCCCGACTTTGAAAGACAGGGAGTACATTACTCCCGACATTAAAAGACGGGGAACACGTTACTCTCGACTTCGAAAGGGAGGGAGTATGTTTCTTCTGACTTTCCAAGTACACGGTATTGCAGAACACATTTTTCTTCCAAATACCGGAACTCAGCACTTCACTGTTTTCGATCACCAGTAATACACCTGGAAAATGTTGATCGAGTGAAAGAGGGGTGAAGAAAAGACATAGACCTATATATGCTTACATATATACATAGGACGACATGTACCAAGATTCTCTCCTTTGCAGTTATATAGGACTGCGCTGTATGCAAGTAGATGTAGGCCTACATACAAATTGCCCAAAAAACAGTTTTAGAATAAAGTAAATATAATAAAGATTCATTGTGAAGTTTTGTATTCAACACTGAGATAAATCTACATCGATCGCAGATGGAAGTTGGATGCACCCGGGTAACATCATTGACAATGTCAAGTTTTAAGAAATTCAGTAGGTCACGCTGGTATTTTGCCTTGTTGGCTGGACTTTTCTGCATATCATCCCTTTCACCACAAATTCGACAGTATTGGGCAAACTTTTCTGTGTGAACATCCATTCTGGAGGGTCTCGATCAGACATGCCATTCTTTAAAAAAAGGGAGACTTAATGCTTCGCGTTTTTCATTTGTATTTATACAAGGTGGCCATATAGAGCCATTGGTCCACGGGGAAATGAAAGCAAATAATTTGCTATTGTATATCAATTTATGGGAAAACATGTTGAAGTCAATATATAAATAATATATAAATACGTATATGTAGGTGTTAATTAATCCTGAACATTTTTTATTACGTCTAGGGGAAATCCACCCATACAGCCGCTGAACAAAAGGCCTGAAAGTCTACGTGTGTATACCGCTCCTTCCAAGCATGCAACAATTGCGTTTCCTCTTTTACCAGCATGTACATTTAAATTTACCTCGGAAAAACACGTAGAGGTCTTTAAATGCGACTGCGCGCCAGGAGTTTCCTTAAAGCAATGTTGTGGCTTTTGTCAGGCAGCGTCCTTTCTATATATGAACGGCATTACACAATGTGTAGGCCTATAGACTTAGTTGCTTTTGTGTATTCACACTGGATAGTTCCGAGCCCTTGTGTGCATGCGCTGAGAGGAAAATATTGCAGAAGTAGCTCTTGCATTACTTTCAAAAACTTGGAATTCGCACATCCAACTCCCATATAACGTGGTATGTATATATTTTTCATTTTGCTCATTTGGTTGGCGTAATATATTCTTTATGAAAGATGATGGGAAGGTATATCAGTACTCTGTCAAAGACAGGCAATAGACTCAGTTTTTCAAATGTTAATCAAACGGGCCTTTTTTGGATTTTTTAAGATTCAGTTCTAATATGCTTTAGACATCCAATTCACTTAAGCACTCAATAACTTGATACGTTATCTACGTTCACACGACTTATTTCGGAAAGTATTTCAAATTACGAAAAATCGTTTTACAGCATGCTCTCTTTCAGATCACTGTAATAACCTAGCCAAGTCTCGTACAGCTGTCCCTCAAACGTGATCAGAGATCATTTTATATGCAGTTTAGAACCGTTCTTAGTGCATGACCAGCTTGTTACGATGAACGTAGAAGGGGGGAAATGCTACATTTAGAGGCAATTGATGTGTTCTTTGAAGAAAGCTCCTTTTCTAGTCGAGTCTAGCTGATTGTGGGTATAAGGCGGCACAAGACTGCATGAAGCCTTTCCATAACTCAATAGACCAGCACGCGATCGGCAGGTCAGTCAACCGTAACCAGGCCGAATAGTACCTCCTATTCTACCTTCGTTGCAACCTGCTGGTCTGTTGAGCTGGTCTTATGAAAAGGCTTCATGCAGTCTTGTCCCGCTTTGATGTACACACCTATTCTTTCAGGCCTGTTGCTCAGCATCTGTGTGGGTGGGGCAGGTGGCTTAAAGAAATATTTACCTTATATACAGAATTAAAAATGTTTGCGACGGTCCGGACTTCATTACCCGGGCTGATCTGCCCCTAATGAAAACATTAAGGATAAATTAACGTATACGTCTGTATATATAGATTCCAACCATTTGACCCCTCTGCGAGGGTAATTTTTCATAGATTGATACACAATAGCAAATTATTTGCTTTCATTTTCTCTGTAGACTATATGACCACCCTATATAAATACAAATGGAAAACGCGAAGCATTGTCTCAATTTTTTTAGGAGGACCATGTCTGATCGAGGCCCTCGAGAATGGATGTTCACAAAGAAAAGCTGCTGGAATACTGTCGTATCTGTGGTGAAAGGGATGATATGCAGAAAAATCCAGTCAACAAGGCAAAATATCAGCGTGACTTACTGAATTTCTTAAGACTTGACATCGGCAATGGTGTTACCCGGGTGCATCCAACTTCCATCTGCGATCGATGTAGATTTATCTCAGTGTTGAATGCAAAACTTCGTAATGAATCACAATGAATAAAATAATAACCAGTACCTCGAGTTTTTTCCAAACCGAAGTAGATAAACCGGTAAGAATGCATCGATCACCCTGTCACTATAATTTCCGAAGATTTTGTTTCTTATTGCATAGAGAGCATAAGGAGGCTAATGAAAGTACCATCAACAACTCACATGACTTTAGTAGAAACTTTAATATTACACATGTAGGCCCTACGTGTATTTTCTGCTTTGTTCGTGTGATTCCAACATCAAGACGCCAACCAGTCCTTTTCTTTGTCTTGTTGGTCTGCTTATTCCCCAATGTACAAAGGTTTCAATGTTAAAACACTTATTTATTTTAAAATTTCAACTAAAAATCATAAACAGAAGTACGCAAACTTACAGGCGTTGTCGGCAAATGTCAAGAAGCTTGACTTAAGTTTTTATGAAAACACGTGCCGTGGGTGTTTGCCTGCGGCAGCCTCGCGAGAGTGCTTGCGCCTACGCCTCACCAAACCAGGCAGCTATTATTCCATGTGACAACAGAGAGCGGGCCCCCTCGCGGTGTCGGAAACGTACATTGAACACTTTGAGGCATTATAGTTGTGTCTCCACCTATTTTTTCCTCCATGATTTCAATAACTCACTCACTGACAATTTTATTCTGTACTTTTCATTCCTTGTGATTTGATAGCGTTGGATGCAGTATTACTTTTTGCTATGGTAACCTGCCTGATGCGACAGGTAAATTTCTATTCACCAGTCTAAACATTTCGTGGCCTGTACAAACTTGTTAACAACTGCCAAAAGGGTCAAAAGATGATAAAACGGTTGTTGATGCAGGCTTAATCCAAATGTAGGGCCTACATTAGAAGAAAAGAATTTATTATTTTGTGCTTCGATTATTGGCATTATATAGTATAAATCTGATGTGTCTCTGTCCATATGTTGCTAGCTGTTCTCAAGATATTTTTTATTCCATTGCATTAGCTTCTTTCGAAATGTTAGGTACATGTATATGTTAGGAACTGGACGCTCGATGATACTTTAACACTGCAGACTGATGATTCGTGGGGAATTGAAACCAGACATTTGGAAACGACAGTAGGATCATTTTGTGAAATATAGAAGTAGAACTTGCAGTATGGTAACCAAAAAGACCATTTTTAACCCTTTGCTACATCTTCTTCACGACAAAGACTCGAGAATGTCACGAAGACAAATATACAATAGACATTTTCCATGGCTGAGGGTGGTGACACAGGAGCTTTTGCAGTAGCCCACGGTGTCTGAAAACTAACACATTGTGGTGAACATCCAGTACATGGTTTTCTGTGGAAATTTACTTCTGATTTTGACAGGACTGTTAGCTCTAAATTTCGCATGTACGCTAGCTTTCGGGAACTTAGGCGAAAACACAAATATTCGGAAGTGTACAGTACGCTCTGTTTTCATCTAGGAAGCGTATCATCTAATTTTAAAGCTTTTTTACGCCTGTACGCCCCTTATCTGTAGCACTGGGCTGAAGTGAGACTCGAACTTGTTACTATACTTTGCCATGTCAGTCCCAAATAGATAATTTTAGATGTAACAAGGTACACACATACAATAAATCCAAGTTCAATCTAATTACTGAAAGTAATGGCAGTACCCTAATTCTGGAACCTTCTCGCATATGAAAGAACAACTTTCAGTGCAATGTATGCACCGATTGGCCCGTTTCAGGTCTTCACCAAAAGTAGAATTTTATCAGTCGTCGCAGAATAATGCCTTCAGAATATGCCGAAGTTGATCAACGTCGAGCTCGGTCAATACTTGGATGGGTGACCGCCTGGGAACACGTAGTGCTGTAGGCTGTTGTCATTTAGGGGGGCTCCGTGGCTCAGTTGGTTAGCGCGATAGCGCAACGTAATGACCCAGGAGTCTCTCACCAATGCGGTTGCTGTGAGTTCAAGTCCAGCTCCTGCTGGCTTCCTCTCCAGCCATATGTGGGAAGGTTTTCCAGCAACCTGCGGATGGTCGTGGGTTTCCCCCGGGCTGTGCCCGGTTTCCACCCACCATAATGCTGGCCGCAGTTGTATAAGTGAAATATTCTTGAGTATGACGTAAAACACCATTCAAATCAAATCAAATCAGAATATGCCTGAATAAACACCTTGCAATCATGCGAAAAGGTTGAAGAATTACCGTATATATGAAAAGATATCAAGGCAGCTATACCAGTACGTTTTCAAGTTGAAATACTAAATAGGCATTACTGACAATATAGATTTAATAATGATTATGTAAAACGGTCGTTTATGGTAGAGCTTGTGAAGCTAGTGGTTAACGACAATAAAGATGTTGTGGAGGGTTATGGGTTAACAATTCATATAGTTTCTCTCAGCTATTAGATTTGGAATGAAAATAACCCTGCATAAAGCTAACGGTCATTTTCGAGAGGCAGTGCATTCTCTGCTAGACACGTGTAGACCTATGTATGAGCAATGTTCTACCTGGATATGTAAGACGGCCGGCATTATATATAGTGTATGTATGTACAAATTAAATGTTAAATTACATTCCAAGAATAGAGACCAGAAATAAACCTCAATGTGACTTGAAATCAGTCTGTTTTATTCTTACAGTTAATCATGTTAATTGTCGATGAAGATTGACCGTCTGCCATAATACAGACACATCTCGGTATTATCCATGTGTTTATTGCAGTTGTGCTAAAAATGATTGGATGGCCAAGTAGTAGAAAGTAATAGCACAACAGAGCGCTTCCCGGTGAGGTCGCATGCTCGAATCCAGCTGTGGTTTACATCAGAAGATTTGCAAGGTTCATGCATATATTATACATATATATACTAGTCCCGGTCTGGTTACCTAGTCACGTTAAACTGTATCAGACCTGAGATTGTGCCTATATTTCCCTGCATTTTTCAGACCCTTCTATATTTCCCTATATTTGTTAAAAACTTCCAGTATTTCCTATATTTCTATAATAAAAAATCCGCTCAAAATTTGTTCACTGTCTCAAGGTACATATGGGCTACATGAAGAGCTTATGCCATACCCCTGACATCTACATCTAAAACCAGTTAATGCTAATGAAGAGGAATGTTACCACACTGTACTAATCGAATGTGGAATTAACAGTTTCTAACATTTGGGGAAGGGAGCATTTATTTTAAGATAGGGCATTCAAAGAGCATTTTTGGATGGCCTCTGTGACCCATAAGTCTCTGATCAGTGCGATCGGTGTGAGTTCAAGTCCAGTTCATGCTGGCTTCCTCTGCGGTCGTACGTGGGAAAGTCTGTCAGCAATCTGTGGATGGTCGAAGGTTCCCCAGGGTCCTGCAGTGTTTCCTCCTACTATAATGTTAGCGGCCGTCGTATAAATGAAATATTCTTGATAACGGCCTACAAAGAGCATTTGCAATAATATATATTACTATGCTTACTTAATTCATTTAACGGAAATTCAACATAGAATATTCAGTGTTTTGCATACATGTAAACCACAAAGGGAATGTTGTACCCTTGATGCTGCGTAAGTTTTTCAGTTAATGTGTAGCATTTATTTGTTGTTTATTTATTTTTTTTTATTTCACTGTTGCTTGACACCATACTCAAAAACTTCTTTAATACTTCTATGAGGTCATCCTTAAAAGATTCAATGGTGTTGGTATCCCCTCAAAAAAGGTAGCTTGGTAGGCAATTTATTTTTATCCAGTCAGTCGGTCAATGTAACAGCATTTAAGCAGAGAAAAAACATGTACATGAGTAGTATAGAAGGCGCCGAACGTGTCGTATTGGGTGGAGCAATTGGAGTGGACCTTTTGAGGGTGTGTCGTTGAGTCCGCGCTCCCATGAGTGAGGCGCATGAGCGTGACGTCACACGCCACGCGAGGCGCGCCAACGGACCAATGAGCGCAGTTCCTTCAACTCTTTCGCGCCAAAACTGACCAATGCTGCGCGTGACGTCACGGGCGAGTGCAGCTCCTTCAGCTCTTTGGCGCCCAAACGGACCCATGGGTGACCACGTGGTCTTGGCCCCTGAGGTGTGTCGTTGAGTCAATGAGCGCAGATCCTTCAGCTCCTCCGGGTCCAAAACGGACCCATTGGTGACCACGCGTTCTTGGCGCCTATAATGCGTGACGGGCCAATGAGCAACCAAGCGGTCTTGACATGTTGGGGATGAGCAGCTCCTTCAGTTCCTTGACGCCCAAACTGACCCATGGGTGATCACGTGGTCGGTCTTGGCGCCTGAATTTTGTTGACAAATGCATGTACAATGGATAATATATATCCGCTGTCTGGGATAGGTTCACTCACTTTATACGGACACTCGGACGACACCGGACTATGCCTCGCACCGGCCGCCGGCCGCCGGTCACCTCGCCAGCAGCGGCAACAGCAGCCGCCGCCGCGGTGGGGACAGAAGCGGGATCAGAGAACGCTCGCGGGCAGAAACTCAGACCCGATCGATACCGCTCTCCATGCATTGTATTACAACCCCGACAGCCCAGCAGCTTACAGCGGCGTTCAGCCCATGCTCAAGGCAGCCGGGCAACATGGACTCAAAGTGAGTCGGGCCCGCGTGTCGGCATGGCTGGCCCAGCAGGACACGTACACGCCGCACCGTCCCGCTCAACCGCGCTATAATGGTACTGAGTTGTGGTTGGGGGTATAGACAGGCGGACCTGGTCGACATGGCAGCGTTTGCCAAAGAGAACGACCACAACCGTTACATACTCACCTGCATCGATATCCTCTCCAAGTACGCTCGCGTGCATCCACTGCGCATCAAAACCGGTGCTCGTCTGATGGGGGCGTTTCAGCGCATTTTCAAGACGGGTTTTCAATTTCAACACTCGGCGGTACCTGGATGCCTTACTAGCGTTGGTCCGCGGCTATACCCACGATACCCACAACTGCCCGGTTGAAGTTTACGGGATTTCCCAGTTCACTCCAAGTCCGCCGGCGTCACCAACCATCGCTCCCTAACAACACTTCGGTACCGATCACCAATTCCACACCAGGTACCGTTTCTACCTTGCCCTACCCGCCTGCGGTGACGTCGGCCGTGACCGCAGCGACCTACCGCACTGTACCTCACCCTTACCCGTACGACGAACCGAACTGACTCTCCCACCATTTCCATCCATGGATACTCGATGGGAGCATCTGTATACCTGCATCGTCAGAGGACCGACGGGGTGTGGAACGTCCGTGTTTGTGAAACGGTTGGCGGAGCACGCTCAAGCTCTCATTTATCCACCCCTGCAACGCGTCGACTGGTGTTACAGGGGTGGCAGCCGTTGTACACCACGTTAACCAACGTTCGGTTTGAAGAAGGTGTGCCAAGCCCGTCAAAACTAAAGATCATCGCACTATCAGTCTGAACGCACACTACTTAGTGTTGTTTAAAAACTCGCGTGACGCGTCTCAAATTTCCACGACCGATAAACAGATGGCTCCGTTGCGGACACAGTACATGCGCGAGGCGTTTGAGGACGCCACCGCCGAACCTCACGGGTATTTGCTGGTGGATTTCAAGCAAGCCACATTTTCCCCGGGGATATTCATCACGCCCACCTGCCCAAGTTATAAAACTGTATGGACGATCTGCCGAATGAGTTTCCACCTCAGCCACCCGCGATGTTCTGCCGGCTCCGTTACGGCTCCTTGCAGTCTCTGCTGGCTCGAACCACCCCCTGCTCTTAGACACGCTCACGCGGCCACCATCCCGTACTCCGTCTCCCCGTACCACGTGCCCAGTACTGTTAAAACCCTCAACGCGCTCGACCAAGAGATGGCATCGATCCTCCACGACACCACTCTCGCGGACGAAGAGAAGATACAGCGGTATCATCACACCTTTCAACGGTACCGTGCGTTTCAAGATCAACACCAGTCGCGCAGCAGCCGAGTCCGACGACGGATCAGTTCGCCGCCAAGCCTGTCGGTCGTTTGAGCACGGGGGAGATTTTAGAGAGCGTCCTTGTCGCTTTTCGGCGAAACGCTGCTCTGCTTTGGGGCGACACCGAGCGATCACACCACGATCGCTGGCGCGATTGGGTGCGGGAAAAGATAAAGGCAACAGCCGAGAGAATAAAACTCCTTCCACATCTCTCTCTCTTCCCGCCCATTCTCTCCCTTCACCTAATCTTTCTCCCGCCAAAACCACTACCACGTAAACCACTACCACCACCACAAAACGTTGACCGAAGGAACGACAACAGCAGCACCCGGACTGCGTCCGTCTCCATCCATCGTACCCCCGCTAATGAGGAGTCGGCATTACATACCGGTGAAAGATGGAAAGACGGTCAGTCCGATCGGAGCAGATCATCTCACCAACATGTTTTACGTCAAGATGCCCAGTAACAACTCTCTCGACTACTTCCCCAGCAATACCTTGAGGCATTTCACCACCCAACTGCCACAGCCCATGCATTTGACTTGTGACTGGGAATATGGGTTGGTAGAAATACAGTACCCCCGTACCTGGTTCAACGTGCGGCAAGACGAAGTGTGGTATGCCTTAGACTCCAAAGAGGACCCGCACCGCGCTAAGCATAAGTTAACATTGCCAGCAGGCTATTACCCTTCACCCAAAGACGTCGCCAAGGGCTTAACCGGCTTGTTGACCGACACACACATCCCTTTACTCAAGGCTCACGACGGTGATTTCACGTTCAGTTTCGAGGATGTGCAGCGGAAATACATCTTTCGGCTTCAGAAACAACTGGGGCTCAGTTTCAGAACGCGTCTGAAGCAGTTCATGAATTTACCGTACGATTGGCTCATGTGGCTGGCGGATTTGCTACATATCGGTGCCGAGGATTTACATGCCGAGGATTCACATGCCGTGTACACAGACATTGTCGAACCGCTCGTGGTGGGAGACACGCTGGCGCCGCTGCTGCGGCTGGTCACCACGACAGGGAAGTAAGGGCAACACATCTCGAAAACCTCTTAACACGTCTAATACAGCCCCGTGCCGCGCAAGCATTTCTCGACGGTGGAAATTGATAGTAGGGACGGTACGGGCCAACCCGTCGCATTAAAACGCAGTGAAGTGTTGATGACACTTCACTTTCGACAGCGGTGCGCATTACCTTTGCAATGAGCGTCGTAGAAAACCCCGTCATGTACCGATCCTGCATCGACTATTACACCAAGCAAGCTGGCGGAGGTGGGTTACCTGTGTTTCGGGGTGCCGTTGTCACGGCTTGCTCGGCAGTTTCATCAAAATGGCGCAGCCCTTATCAAAACCTGCTGCGCGAGCGTTGGGAAAAACTGCGTTACGTGCCGGACCGAAAGTCATGGACGACGTGTGGGACGAGGGAATGCCGGTGAGCCAGGCCTTAAAACGACTCGCTCTGGGGGGAGGAAGACAGTTGGTGGCTAAAGCCGGGTGCTATGCCAAGCGCAGGATGCTGAGTAAGATGAACATGGTGAGAGGGGTGTCTATAAAACGGAAGGTCCGACGCACCGCTCCCACTTGTCACCTACACGCAGGACCAAGAAGACGCGCCACTCCCACTCGTCCCCACCTGCCAGTTGGGCCCAAAAGACGCACGCTCTCCCGCCAACCTCGACCAACCAAACCACGTTCTGCACCGGATATTTTAGCTAACACCATGGCTCTTCCCCAAGCCGAGTGTTGCCCTTCGGTCAGCAGTGACCCCTGCCGACACCAGCGTTTGAGAAGGTCGCTAGTATGCCTACAGTCCCACCGGCAGCCTGAGCGATGTGGGGCCCGTGGAATTGCAAACTACGAGAGGCTTGCAGCTCACGCCCTAAAGTCGGTCGGTTGACATGCTGGGGCGCCTGCACTGCGACATGTTCCTGCAACGGCGTCACCTGCTGAATAACGTGGGCGTCCGCATCCGACTCACCCCGTCCAAGGATGCGTTTGCCTTTATGTCCGAGGAGGGTCCCGACTACAAGACCCGCTTGGAGGAGGTGTTGATCTTTGTGCGCCAGTGGTGTTCAACTGGGGCATTTGAAAGCTTTGGCCAAAGCCTCTGCCAAGTACCCTTTCCGCCGCGTGCTGACCCTCATCAACGAACAAAACCTATTTCTGGACAGCTTACCGACACGTTTAGTGGTGGGATGTGTGAGCAGCACGGCTTTTGACGGGAGCTACGCTAAAAACCCGTTTCATTTTCAGCAGTTGTACACAAACTTCATCGCCTTGCATGACGGCGGACGTCAAATTCCTACTAAGCCCCTGACACCCGACTTTGAGACCGGGAATTTCGTCAGAAAGTACAGCTCTTTACCAGCACGGAGAAAGTGTGTCACGACGAGGGAAACTCCATCGTTCGCGAAAGGCAACACGTTGTTTTGTTTCGATTTAACCCCCAACCTCCACGACGATCACCAACTGAACCTGGTCTACAAAGATAATTTGCGCCTGGAGATGCGGTTTGCCAGGCCACTGCCGGAAACCCCTAACCTGGTGTGCTACGCCGAATTCAACAATATCATAGAAATAGACAAAAGCCGAAACGTCATCAACACAAATACATGCCTCCGCCCGGGACAACATTGGGCAGCCGTGCTGAGGGCCATGCAGTTATTGTTACGCTTGATAACACACTCCAAATCACCGGCCTTAACCAGGTGGGGGTAAAGCTGTTGCTTGATCAAGTTCACGTCGTAGTTGCCCGAGTTGAAGCCGGGGACGGGGAGCTGGTTGATATAGGCGACGAATTTGTCCCTCACCCACTGAGTGTAAAACGGCCTAGTGTCGATGGGATCGATGCGCTCGTCTGTCTCGTCCAGGATGTAGGCATAACGCTCTGTGAGACAGGCGCTACTGATGTCGCTGATGGTATTGAGGTAAGCCATCATCCGTTCGACGAGCACGTGGGAATCAGCGGTAGAGATGAAGCACACGGGCTGATCGTAGTCGAGCACATTGGAGTTTACGCTGACACTCAGGGATGTGATGGGACGCCCATTCCGTCGAGCCAGTCATCGCTTAGTTCACAGGAGCCAGGTAAGCTTCGAAGTCGCAATATGCTTGGTAAGGGAGTATTCCGGAGGTAAATACCCATGTCCGCCAACTCTTCGAAAATAGTGGGTTCATTGTGGAATACACCCCCTGGTTACTGACGGCTAACGGCGTCGGTACACGTTTGACCCTGCCGTCGTAATCAATACAGCTTATTAAACCTGTTAAGACACATGTTTCACGTGTAAGATTGGGTGTAAAGAGCCATGTCCTTGATGTAGCTAAAATGCTGATTGTGAAGGTTTAACCGCATGATGGAAGCATACCGCTGTGCCCTGCGAAGGACGAGTTGAGCCGAGTAAAAGTTTAATTTATTATTTTATTTGACCTGGAACTCGTTCATGGACTACAAATTTGAACTTTGATATGGAATTCATGCCTGGAATATCCACTGTCTTCCCGGCATTATTTGTACATAATCATATCTTTGTACATAATCAGTGCTTTGTACATATCTTTGTACATAATCAGTGCCTCTCTGTAGTAAAATCTGACACATTTGTCCATATATATTTAACACAGTTTAATAAACAATCAGGTTACTTAAACACCGTGGAAACAAAAAAACTACACACAGGGATGTTCATTTGAATGTACACCGTATATATTCCTCGGGTTATATATATATATATATATATATATATATATATATATATATATATATATATATATATATATATATATATATATATATATATATATATATATATGACAAATTACTCATATCTTTGTACATACTCAGTGCCTCTCTGTAGTAAAATATGACACATTTGTTTAATAAACAATCAGGTTACTTAAACACCGTGGAAACAAAAATACATATACAGCATTTTAATTGATTGTCTCTAAAATACTCCTTGGACTAGGTCTATGCAAGGGACATGGCTCACCGAGGGTTAAAATATGACGTCTACTAAAAGTTTCCTAGCCTTTCATCAATGAGACCCTCGCCTATAATAACATGGGCTAGTCATTCCGCTGGCCGTTGTATGACCCCACCACTTTTCCACCCTGCTGGCTACAGGCTAATTACTATGGTCAGTGTAACAATAACATTGGACAGTTTATTAGCATGCATTATTTGAGTAGATATTTTACAACTGACAGCGTGTTTTTCAGTGGAAAGTATTTTACTTACATTTAAAATATAGAAGCAATCCGAGAACTAAAATATGACAAAGGTGCAGTATATTAATCACATGCTGCATGAAGATTGTTGTTTTTCAAAACACGCTGAAACGTGTGTACGGTGATATAGGACGCAAGAGCTTCCGGGGTCTTGGCGGCCCCTGAACCCTCACCTAACTGGTTGGGATAGTGACCATCCCCAACTTTCATTTCCTTCCGATGTCCTAGCTCTATATGGTAGTACGTCTAATATATGTTATCTAGTGAGTTCAATCCTGGATTTCTTGATTCCCAAACTCTCGTTCATGGGACCTTGGTGACAGCAAATAGTCGACGACACTTGTGCACAGCCTTATTAATGTTGTGGAAACCGCATATCTGTATGTCACAAACTTTCCGGTGGTTTATCAGTTTCATTAACTCATAAAACTGACCACAATTGTATAACTGAAAAAATCTTGAATATACATGGCGTTAAACAACAATCAGATATAAACCCCCGTATTTTAGAGATTTTAATATTTAGTTTTAGGACGGCACAACTTTTTTCTTATTGAAGACAGAAGTCAGAAATTTGGCAGAATAATAATCAAGATGGTCATGTTTAAAACTGTCTTTTCAAAAGTCATCTCACAGACACCAGTTGCTCACCAGGGGGCGTCTTCCTCAGTATCTCGTATGACCACCACGAGCTGCAATCACTGCACGGCATCTCCTTGGACAAGAACGGATAAGACGCCGGATTCTCTCCTGGGGAATGGCCCTCCACTCCTCCTGTAACGCAACGGCGAGCTGTTGAAGCGTCTGTGGCGGTGGCTGACGTTGACGCACGTGTCGATCCAGAGTATCCCACAGGTGTTCAATAGGGTTGAGGTCTGGTGATTTAGAGGGCCACGGCAAGACATTGACGTTGGAATCCTGCAGAAAGTTCATTGTTGCACGTGCAGTATGAGACCTGGCGTTGTCCTGTTGAAAAAGCTGTGTCTGTCGGTCAATAATCGGGAGAAGGTGAGGCTGTAACACGTGGTTGATGTAACGTTGGGCTGTCAGGTTCCCTGGAACGATCACCAAGTCTGATTTTTAGTTGTACGAGATGGCTCCGCCAAATCTGTCCACCTGCCGGACGCAGATGGGCGCAAAGCGTTCATGACGTCTCCTATACACACGCTGTCTTCCGTCGTGACGTGTCAAAAGAAAACGGGATTCATCAGAAAACCAGATGCGCCTCCAGTTTTGTAAAGTCCATATCCTTACGTTGTTGCACCACCTGAGTCGTAGGCGTCGATGTAAGGGGCGTAGTACAGGTCCAACAACTGGTCTACAGGCACGTAAACCCGCTTCTTTCAGACGGTTCCTAATCGTTTGAGCCGACACTCTCCTCAAACCTGGTATTTGTGTGGCAGTCACGGTTGGTAGGGCATGCCGATTACGCAGGTGAAGGACCCGGATGTGCCGATCTTGAAGGGGGTCGTGATTCTTGGCCTTCCACTTCTCGGGCGATCGTTGGTCGAATTAAAGTTGTTGTAACGGCTCCAAAGTCGGGATATCGTTGTTTTGTGAACATTTAAGTGTCGTGCAATAGTACCAAAACTTTCTCCGGCTTGAAGACGAACAATGGCGATATTTCGGTCGGCAACACTCAGTCGCGGCATTTTACCGACTGCCTTTCGTCGACGAATGAATGAATAAAATACGAAAGCACATGGGCTTTTATACACCCCCACACTATAACTGCCATTGACATGATTTGCATGTGAATGGTTCTGTGTGCGGCGTCAACAGGGTCAGTCCATGCGTTGTGACGTCATAAGCAATAAAATACACTTAGGAGAGAAAAGGCAGTTGTTTGGAAGGTAATCTCCATTAAAAACGTGTATAATTTCATTACATTTGGCCAAAATTTAGTTTGGAAGCAATAACTTTATTCGAACGAATTTTTGATATCGGAGAACAGGGGTTGCGTTTCTTTTTTGACAGAGTTTATTTTCCGACTTAGATGACGTGAAACTTACCACCGTTGTGCGTGGATGCCTTGAAGAATCCTCAGATACCAATGATGGTTGTAACCAGCCCGATGACACAGACAAAGAAAACTTAAGAAGGATATACGGTCGTGCGCCGACCATCTCATCAGTTGAGGGTGATGTCTGCAAATGCTCCAGTGATCTATGTAACGGTCAACAGAAGGTCACCGCGGAGAAACTATGCTGGCTGGCCGGACTCCTCTTGGTATTCTGTGCTCGCCGCATGTGGTGAACGCAGACCATTATTTAAAATAAAGCTAGAGTAAACCATACACTACGTGAAAAAATGCGATCACCAGTTATCATTTATCAAGTTGAAATTCTCCTAGCCGAAATTGAGCCAGCTTTCCGCCAGCTTTTATTTGACAATAAAAGTGGATATTTTGGTTTTGCTAGAGCTTCGTTATTTTAATAGAAAAGTCACAGGAAATTTGAAATTATCTTCAAGAGATCAATGTGTTCACGGTAAATGCGAAAATATTCCACTTACGATTTCACACAGTTTCATTCCTGCTTTGAAATATTATATAAATTAGGCATTTTCAGATATCGGTCTAAAATCTAGACTGATCACATTGGTTCGTTTACTGTTTATCTTATCTGTGGAGAATACATTGTTCTGGATTAATTTGAAACAAAGAAATAATAAGGATTACGCTAGAGTATTATTAGATAATCTGTTAAATTTTATTATGAGATGTTTTGATAAATAGTCCTCAGTAACAATGTAACATAATACATGTAGCCATATGTAACGAGCTATAAAGCTCCTCATGGAGAATTGTGTATAAATAACCAGCAGGTAATAACGGCTATAACGACATCTCTCAAACTCACTTCCACGCTTTGTTGTTTTTCAGATGTTTCTTTCAATAAAACTTTACATAAAATCCAATGCCTTTGTGCTTGACCATCGTCTTCCCATTTAGCCCATAACCCAAATATGCTGCTTTATATTCGCTATTATAAGTTGCTATCTGGAGACCGTGGAGTAATAGTTCCGGCATCTTATTCCTTCAGTACGAATGTCCTTGGCCAGTGTTTACGTGCCATATTTCAATTAGACCGACAAATCACATTTTCGCCTAGACTGAACCCCTATTCAAGCTTTAAGAAAACTTATTAAGAAATATTTTGCTCAGGCATGCCTCACAACTTTTACATAGCTACGCGTACGGCTTCCTCCTGTATTTATATTTTGGTCTGGTCGTACTGACAACTGAAGACCTTAGCCACAACTCATATTCAGTTAAGACCGAACTCACATTTTGCCACGACCTGAGCTATACCTCATATTCAGCCAAGACTGAACTCATAACTGATATTTTGCCAAGACCTGAGCCACAACTCATATTCAGCTAAGACTGAACTCACGACTCATGTTTTGCCAAGACCTGTCCGGCTCATGCTGGGTTTGTCAGAAACATACGGATGGTCGTGGGTTCCCCCTAACTCTTGGCTTCATCCTACAATAATGCTGGACGCCGTCATATAAGTGAAATATTCTTGAGTATAGCGTAAAACACCAATCTAATAAATAGATAAATAAATAAATTCCGCTCCGACCAAATCAACAAGCCATATTCTGCTAACCACTGAGCCACAACTCACATTTGGCTAAGGTCGAAGCAACAGCTATTACTGCTGTACATGTAGGACACGCGCCACATATTCTGCTAACCACTGAACCATAACTCATGTTCTCCTAACGCCTGAGCTACAACCTCTTTTCTGCTAGGAATCATCCCAAAACTCATTCTCTACTAACGCCTGAGCCACAACTTGTACTCTGCTAGGAATGAACATAAAACTCGTGTTCTGTCAACGCCTGAGCTACAACTTGTGCTCTGTTAGGAATGAATCCAAAACTCATCTTATGCCAACGCCTGAACCACAACTTGTGCTCTGCTACGAATGAATCCAAGCTCATGTTCTGCTAACGCCTGAGCCACAACTTGTGCTCTGATAGGAATGAATCCAAAACTCATGTTCTGCCAACGCCTGAGCCACAACTTGTGCTCTGCTAGGAATGAATCCAAAACTCATGTTCTGCCAACGTCTGAGCTACAACTTGTGCTCTGCTAGGAATGAACATAAAACTCATGTTGTTCTGCCAACGCCTGAACCACAACTTGTGCTCTGCTACGAATGAATCCAAACTCATGTTCTGTCAACGCCTGAGTCACAACTTGTGCTCTGATTGGAATGAATCCAAAACTCATGTTCTGCTAACGCCTGAACCACAACTTGTGCTCTGCTAGGAATGAATCCAAAACTCATGTTCTGCTAACGCCTGAGCCACAACTTGTGCTGTGTTAGGAATGAACATAAAACTCATGTTCTGCCAACGCCTGAACCACAACTTGTGCTCTGTTAGGAATGAATCCAAAACTCATCTTCTGCCAACGCCTGAGCTACAACTTGTGCTCTGCTACGAATGAATCCAAACTCATGTTCTGCTAACGCCTGAACCACAACTTGTGCTATGTTAGGAATCAATCCAAAACTCACGTTCTGCTAACGCCTGAGCTACAACTTGTGCTCTGCTAGGAATGAACATAAAACTCATGTTCTGTCAACGCCTGAGCCACAACTTGTGTTCTGCTAGGAATGAACCCCAAACTCATGTTCTGCTAACGCCTGAGCTACAACTTGTGCTCTGCTACGAATGAATCCAAAACTCATGTTCTGCTAACGCCTGAGCCACAACTTGTGCTGTGTTAGGAATGAACATAAAACTCATGTTCTGCCAACGCCTGAACCACAACTTGTGCTCTGTTAGGAATGAATCCAAAACTCATCTTCTGCCAACGCCTGAGCTACAACTTGTGCTCTGCTAGGAATGAACATAAAACTCATGTTGTTCTGCCAACGCCTGAACCACAACTTGTGCTCTGCTACGAATGAATCCAAACTCATGTTCTGCTAACGCCTGAGTCACAACTTGTGCTCTGATTGGAATGAATCCAAAACTCATGTTCTGCTAACGCCTGAGCCACAACTTGTGCTCTGCTAGGAATGAATCCAAAACTCATGTTCTGCTAACGCCTGAGCCACAACTTGTGCTGTGTTAGGAATGAACATAAAACTCATGTTCTGCCAACGCCTGAACCACAACTTGTGCTCTGTTAGGAATGAATCCAAAACTCATCTTCTGCCAACGCCTGAGCTACAACTTGTGCTCTGCTACGAATGAATCCAAACTCATGTTCTGCTAACGCCTGAACCACAACTTGTGCTATGTTAGGAATCAATCCAAAACTCATGTTCTGCTAACGCCTGAGCTACAACTTGTGCTCTGCTAGGAATGAACATAAAACTCATGTTCTGTCAACGCCTGAGCCACAACTTGTGTTCTGCTAGGAATGAACCCCAAACTCATGTTCTGCTAACGCCTGAGCTACAACTTGTGCTCTGCTACGAATGAATCCAAAACTCATGTTCTGCTAACGCCTGAGCCACAACTTGTGCTGTGTTAGGAATGAACATAAAACTCATGTTCTGCCAACGCCTGAACCACAACCTGTGCTCTGTTAGGAATGAATCCAAAACTCATCTTCTGCCAACGCCTGAGCTACAACTTGTGCTCTGCTAGGAATGAATCCAAAACTCATCTTATGCCAACGCCTGAACCACAACTTGTGCTCTGCTACGAATGAATCCAAACTCATGTTCTGCTAACGCCTGAGTCACAACTTGTGCTCTGATTGGAATGAATCCAAAACTCATGTTCTGCTAACGCCTGAACCACAACTTGTGCTCTGCTAGGAATGAATCCAAAACTCATGTTCTGCTAACGCCTGAGCCACAACTTGTGCTGTGTTAGGAATGAACATAAAACTCATGTTCTGCCAACGCCTGAACCACAACTTGTGCTCTGTTAGGAATGAATCCAAAACTCATCTTCTGCCAACGCCTGAGCTACAACTTGTGCTCTGCTACGAATGAATCCAAACTCATGTTCTGCTAACGCCTGAGTCACAACTTGTGCTCTGATAGGAATGAATCCAAAACTCATGTTCTGCCAACGCCTGAGCTACAACTTGTGCTCTGTTACGAATGAACATAAAACTCATGTTCTGCCAACGCCTGAACCACAACTTGTACTCTGCTAGGAATGAACCCAAAACTCATGTTCTGCTAACGCCTGAACCACAACTTGTACTCTGATAGGAATGAATCCAAAACTCATGTTCTGCTAACGCTTGAGCTACAACTTGTGCTCTGTTACGAATGAACATAAAACTCATGTTCTGCCGACGCCTGAAGCACAACTTGTGTTCTGCTAGGAATGAACCCCAAGCTCATGTTCTGCTAACGCCTGAGCTACAACTTGTGCTATGTTAGGAATGAACCCAAAACTCATGTTCTGCTAACGCCTGAGCCACAACTTGTACTCTGCTAGGAATGAACATAAAACTCATGTTCTGTCAACGCCTGAGCCACAACTTGTGTTCTGCTAGGAATGAACCCCAAACTCATGTTCTGCTAACGCCTGAGCCACAACTTGTACTCTGAT
Organism: Liolophura sinensis; assembly: GCF_032854445.1. Classification (NCBI taxonomy): domain Eukaryota; kingdom Metazoa; phylum Mollusca; class Polyplacophora; order Chitonida; family Chitonidae; genus Liolophura; species Liolophura sinensis. The sequence goes on from NC_088303.1 coordinate 25,032,915, forward strand.
AGGAATGAACCCAAAACTCATTCTCTACTAACGCCTGAGCCACAACTTGTACTCTGCTAGGAATGAACATAAAACTCGTGTTCTGCTAACGCCTGAGCTACAACTTGTGCTCTGTTAGAAATGAACATAAAACTCATGTTCTGCTAACGCCTGAGCCACAACTTGTGCTCTGCTAGGAATTAACCCAAAACTCACGTTCTGCTAACGCCTGAGCCACAACTTGTGCTCTGCTAGGAATGAACATAAAACTCATGTTCTGCCAACGCCTGAGCTACAACTTGTGCTCTGTTAGGAATGAATCCAAAACTCATCTTATGACAACGCCTGAGCCACAACTTGTGCTCTGATAGGAATGAACCCCAAACTCATGTTCTGCTAACGCCTGAGCCACAACTTGTGCTCTGCTAGGAATGAACTCAAAATTCATGTTCTGCTAACGCCTGAGCCACAACTTGTACTCTGTTAGGAATGAATCCAAAACTCATCTTCTGCCAACGCCTGAACCACAACTTGTGCTCTGCCAGGAATGAACTCAAAACTCATGTTCTGCCAACGCCTGAGCCAAAACTTGTGCTCTGATAGGAACGAACCCCAAACTCATGTTCTGCCAACGCGTAAGCCACAACTTGTGTTCTGCTAGGAATGAACCCAAAACTCATGTTCTGCTAACGCCTGAGTCACAACTTGTGCTCTGTTAGGAATGAATCCAAAACTCATCTTATGCCAACGCCTGAGCCACAACTTGTACTCTGCTAGGAATGAACATAAAACTCATGTTCTGCCAACGCCTGAGCCACAAGTTGTACTCTGCTAGAAATAAACCCAAAACTCATTCTTTCCTAAGTCTGAACCGACAACGCATTCTTTCCTAAGACCAATCCCACAAATCATTCTTTCCTAAGACTGAATCCACAACGCTTTCTTCCCTGGGTCTAAATCCATAACAAATTCTTTTCTAAATCTGAGCCCACAACTCATTGTTTCCTCAGGCTGAACTTACAACTCATTGTTTCCTAAAGCTGAACCCGCAACTCATTCTTTTCTAAGACTGAACTCACAACTCAATGTTTCCAAAGACTGAACTCACAACTCATTGTTTCCAAAGACTGAACCCACAACTCATTCTTTCCTAAGTCTGAATCCACAACTCATTCCTTCCTTGGACCGACCCCAGAAATCATTCATTCATCAGACCGAACCCACAAATCATTCTTCTCAAAGACAGAATTCACAACTCATTGTTTCCTCAGGCTGAATCCACAACTCATAGGTTTCTTAGACTAAACCCATAACTCATTCTTTCCTAAGTCTAAATCCATAACAAATTCTTTCCTAAATCTGAACCCAGAATTCATTGTTTCCTAAAGCTGAACCCACAACTCATTGTTTTACAAGTCTGAACCTACAATTCATTGCTTCCTAAGTCTGAACCCAAAACTGATTCTTTCTCAGGCTGAAAGCACAAATCATTCTTTCCTAAGACCGAACCCGTAAATCATTACTTTGTAAGACTGAACCCATAACTCATTCTTCCCTCAGTCTGAATCCACAACTAATTCTTTCCTGAGTCTGTGACCATAACTCATTGTTCCCTAAGACTGAACTCACAACTCATTCTTTCTTAAGACTGAACCCACAACTCACTGTTTACTAGTTCTCAGTCTCATAGTTTAATGAGACTGGACCCATAACTCATTTTTTCCTAAGTCTGAACCCACAACTCATACTTTGCCAATACTGAACCTACAACGTTTATTTATCACTTAGACTGAAATTCTTAATTCATCGTGCCATGTCACTGGTATTGATGTTACAAGAACTACTCAAGTACCATGCACTGAGGTAGCACGAATTACGGTAGCACGCATTTCTTTACTCTCGTGCATTGTCTGATCAACTTAGTCTGCAGGGCTCAAAAACAGCCCTCTCGTTCACCACGCTTTCAGTAGAAAATACCAGTTCGAATACAAGGCTTGTGTGTTTGGATATTGCTGATGTTAAAGACGCGACATTTGATGCACCTTCCCACCGTGTTTGTGGTTCCCAAGCTGCGTGTATTAAAAGACAATATTGCATCACAAAAATATACTTTTGGACAGGCCAACACACTAGGCGAACATTAGTCTTTTAATTACCTAAGACATATTTACCCATGAGCTCGGTCGAGATTGTTTCATACCACAACTCTAGGAGATGGCAAATTGGTGGAAGTAAGTTAGAAAGTGCTAACAGCATGCAGTTTGTCACACAGCCTTGCTTGAAATTTTCCACTAAGATGACCACAACATCCTCTTTTGCTGTATCTGGTGTTGGTGCCTCCGAGGATGTATAAGCCAGGATAGAGGTTCTCTCGAACACGCTTAGAACATATAGGGCCAACTGTTAGAATCTACTGCAGGGGCAAAACGTCCAAAAATATTCGGGTTAATAAGAGAAGCTCAGTCCGGTTGACAGGTTGTATGGGAAGGGTTGGCTTATTCTACAGGTAATACTGTGTGGAACTACAATCTTTCTTCAACAACTTTGTGTCGTATTCTGAGAGATCAACAGTTTTCATTCCACGAAATGTTGAACTAAACCGTGAAGATGGCAAGATCCAATCTGGCCAGTGTACTGTGGCTTTTGGGCGTTCCATGAGATGCAGTAGACGGGCAGTTCACAACCTCAAGACGTGTGCATCAACCCGGTACATCCGATCACTCAGGTCAGGACAGACACGTTTGATTATATCATTTGCCTAATGGTTTTACAATCGCAACGTTAAGCAGTAATCCACTGTTTAGTGGTGACGTAACTGCCCAGACCATACCAAAACGTTTGCGCGTTGCCCATCTTATGTTGGGTGATGCATAGAGGGAGTTGATCAATTTCGTGACAGTAGCGTAATGTTTTGGGGAGCTTTCTGTGGGCCTTCAACTCCAACTTGACAATGCGACACCACACACAGCTGTTTTGACACAAATTTCTGGCAAAATACGGATATTGACATCATGAAGTGGCCACAACTTCATGATCACCTGAGGTAGATCACCTGACCTCATTTCCATCCCAAAGTGTATTCAGATAACCTAACAAAATATTATGTCAAGAAATGAACCGCAATCACAATGAAAATTTGTCAACATCGGGATCTGGATTTTTTTCTCATCATGCTCCACACTTTGGAGCATGATGAGGATTAAAACACCATTTTACACCTTGTGTGCGTACATATTAGCTGATGACATTTGAACAATAGTTCACACAGTTCACGATTAGGTGCCACAAAATTTCCGCCATTATCAGAGAGTACCATTTCAGGAAGCCCTCTGCAACTGACCGTTCTATAAAATCCATTCAAAAAGGAGTCCGTGTCCAATCCAAATGTGGTCTCAAGATGAACAGATCGAGTTTGGAAATAGGTGAACAGACAGGGGTAGAGACCCTCATAGTCCACCGCTGTAGTTGGTAATGCTCTGAAGGAATATTCTACAGCCATGTCTGGTGATGCATGGCGTCCCTTTTCATTTTAACGCTATCAACTTTGTCAGCAATTTTAAATTGTCAGACGTTTAAATTTCTCTCTTTGCTTGTATGGCCTTGTATTCTGTTGAAAGGGCTTCGATCTGGGCGTGTTGAATGATTTGATCTTCCCCATCCCGTTTTTCTTCCGGCTGAAGTTCACTTTTTTCACTTCTTTCACTTTTTGACGTTCTGCAATTGTTTAAAAACTTCTGACCCGTACAAGTCGAATCCACTTAGAAAAGCGAGTAGGATTTAACCAGAAACTTGCACAAAAATCACAAAACTTGCCTTCTTGCTTCGTTTTGTCTTTTTCATTCCTTATTCTCTAGACAGCAGCTGTTCGATGAGATTTATCGGCCAGTCAGTTTCGTTCTCCATCTGATATCTGGTTCTGACCATTACAACTTTTGTTGTTAAGGTCCACCCCCTTCAGTCCCCTTGTTGCAGTAGGTTTTTGAACTGTTGGTACCTACCCCCCACCGTGTAGGTTCGGTAAAGTTTTGAATTTCTCCAATACGATTTGTATTGAAGGGCTTGAAATGTCGGCTCTTACTACTTATCCACCACAGAACATTCATAATCTCCGACCAGTATATCACATTATTCATAGTGACATCAAGGGTTTTCACCACTGCGACAGCGAGTCGAGTCCCGATAGAGCACCACCTTCTCCAGTCGAGGGATGCTAGTGGAATTTAAAGGTGCCACTCTTGATTTTGCGGCCACCATTCTCACTGAGATTTTTGACGACTCGTACTGGAAACGCGCATACGCCACAACAGCATACGCATCCACTTATGTATGAAGTAATTTAATTCTGATAGCCACGAAAGGACTTGGAGCAGTTAAAATAAAACCCTGACTGGGGTAAACTGAAAAGAGATCGTATTTCAACGGCTACTTGTGACCATTTGCCAGCTATCACATTGTCGTCGCTGCTCTGATTTCACTCTCTGTGCTGTACGTCTTTAATAATATTCGTTAGGTTTTCTACTAACCTTTCATCCCAATCTACACCGGCCATCTTTGCACGTATGATAAAAGGCGAAATGAACCCAAGTGGGTCGCAATTCCTAGCAATTCGACTGGGCATGCTTCTTAGTGTTAATTCTTTGCTGTCCAGGCGTGTCTTCTGCAGCAATCGATATTCAGGTGCCATAATAAACTCAATGCACATGATTTCAAATGTTTAAACTTGGCGCTTCACAACCCTTACTGACACCTTGCGGAATTCACCAGACAAGCCTAATTCGGCTGCGACATCTGCATTAACATAAGTCTTCGTACTGGGGTCATCTAACAGTGCATTCACTGATAAGCGTCGGTAGCGATTTTTCAAGACAACACAAACCGTCCTCACGGTGATCACCTCTACGTTCCTTTGGTAGGAAACCAATGTGGTCGGTTGTGATTAATGACATGTTTTTTGATGCCCCCCCCCTCGGGGGGGGGGGGGGGGGGAAGAAACTTCAAAACTGTAGTATCTTCAGGGCGAACCTGTCTTTGACTATTCAATGGCGGGATAGTTGCCTTACGATTGTTTGGACGAGATTACATGTATGTTTCTTGGTGTAATAGTCTGTTGTGTGGATTTTGACAGCCATTGATACCACAGTGCATTTTTCTTGGGTATTCTGATCCGTTGTGATCTATTGCTAAGTAACGATAACGAGTTTCTCGTTTTGCTAATTCCCAACGCTGAAGTGCTTTGAAGTTGTCTCACCTCCAGAGTGGATGTTGGTTTCCACACATTTTAAAACCTAGTGCTGTGGATTAACTAACATCAGTAGCATACATTGTACCAGTTTTTTCTTTCTTGTATTTTCTGTCAAATTTGCGATTGTCATTGATCAATCTTTGATCGGTTTCGTGAGCAATAATCTGAAATTATCCACTCTGCGAGTAAATCCACTGACTCTTTCCTATTTTTCTCATATAACCAACGTTGATATTGTGCAGTTATAATTTCTGTCATTTTCTTGATGTTTATTATACAGTAACCCAGAACATAATTCTTCAAATCGACCAGCTTCTTTCAAATTTACGACCGCAATATCAAGCAAATCTGCAAATACTTCCAAATCTTTGGAAAAACCCTGGCGAATTAGCCCAAATTTGTCGAGTTCTTCTAAGTAAATGGCAATTTGTCGCCTCTGACGTCCATATTTCCGGTCCAGTCTTTCGTTAGCAACCTGATATGCAGTTGCCGATCGTCCTACTGATTCAACGGTATTTCTCGCCCTGTAGCATTTATTAGATCCTGCGTCTTGTGCGACGATTTCATTCAACTGTTACTGCAAAAACTAGTGTGTCAGGGTTATTCCATCAATCGCCTTCACTCCAAGTTTCTTAAGTTTTACAATTAGAACAGTTCCCTTGCAAGTAAATGTGGACAGAGTGTCCCGAATCTCTGGCGCGGTGTTGTACGGTTGTGTCTAATTCCGCTTGACCCGGGGCTAAGGATTGTATATCCACCATGTTACCGGCCCGGATAGCACAATTGGTAGAGCGTCCGCTTCGGGACCGGTAGATCCAGGATCAATTCTTGATCGAGTCACACCTAAGACTTTAAAAGAGGAAGTTGTAACTCCTTCTCTTGGCGTTCAGCATGAAGGGGATAGTGCAACGACTGGTTGACCCGTATCAGTATAATGGCTCGGGCGGGGCGGCTTACTTGCCTTCGGTAAGTCGTCTCAGTGAAGCAGCACTAGATAAAAGAGAGGTGGAAATCCGTCCTGCTAAAAGGAGGCACATTACACGTACATGCACCCTTAGGATTCCTTCGTCGTCATATGACTGAAAAATTGTTGAGTACGACGTTAAACCCCAAGCACTCACTCACTCACTCACTCACTCTTAGTTCTTTGGTGGTCTGTGTTAGACGTCGATTTGGGAACTGGCCTTGCTATTATTGACCTGGAACAGCCATGTTAATTGACGGCTGGTATACGAATATTTGTTTCGACATAGATTCAAGCAACTGGTACATCGTAACTGATGTCGCCCAGATTCTCCAAGATCTGGCGAAGGCGTCCGCCGATTCGCGATTTGTTCCCATTCCGCCCATTTGTTCGAAAGCATTTAACCTAATGCTGGTATTAAATGGATACAGAATCGACACTGACTGGCTGACAGTGGAGATACGGTCCCCTGGGTTAAACCAAGCAGATTGGTCACGCTTGAATAAACGTACCATACCTAAAATTCAGCTCAGGCTTGGCATGGCCTGAGCCTCACTATCTCTCACTCCAGCCAATCAGAAGCGATTCTGTAACTGTTGAGTCACATTTTTTATTTAAGTTTTTAGTCAAGCTCAGCATCCAATGCAGTTCTCCAAAGTCGAAGTAGGGCCTATAACAGCAGCAGTTGCAGTTCTGCTGTAGCTGGCCTATCGTACAGAGTAGTATCCAAAGAAATTTTCTGAGGTGATTATTGCCGGAGAGGAAGCCAGCATGAGCTGGACCTGAACTCACAGCGACCGCATTGGTGAGAGACTCCTGGCTCATTACGCTGCGCTAGCGCGCTAACCGACTGAGCCACGGGCCCTTGAGGTGATTATTTACTCGTTATCTGTTGAGAGGGCGGCTGGCTATTATAGGTAGGTAATTGCATTTAATGATACTTGTTCACCCCAGTGTAGGTGGTGTAGGTAAATCGGGCCTGGTTCGTTTTATTTCTCTGTTTCACACCCGTCTCAAAGTGAGAGGGCTGGAAAATTTGCACACTTTGCTATTCCCTTAATATAAATTTTCAATGGGTTAAGGTTGTTCAGTAGAAGTATAGGCCAATGATGCTTTCCAGTTACATCCGGTTATGGCCTAGCCCTCTATTTACTAAGAAGTATAGGATAAAACGGCTTACAGGCTTGACTGTAAAGCTCATTACTAAACGGAGAGGACATATTTTTCCTTTTTTGAACTTCTGCAGATTACGTTTAACAGCATTTGACAGACTAACAAACAGCATAAAATTACTATTAATACCACATTTAATGCCACATTATTTTTCATCACAATTAAGATTATTTCACAAATACCAAGCCAGGTTTGTTAATAGCCCGGGAGGAACACACCCAGTGTCTCTTGCCGGGAGGAACACACCCAGACGAACACACCCAGCGTCTCTGGCCGGGAGGAACCCACCCAGCGTCTCTGGCCGGGAGGAACACACCCAGTGTCTCTAGCCGGGAGGAACACTCCCAGAGGAACACACCCAGAGGAACACACCCAGCGTCTCTGGCCGGGAGGAACACACCCAGTGTCTCTAGCCGGGAGGAACACTCCCAGAGGAACACACCCAGAGGAACACACCCAGCGTCTGGCCGAGAGGAACACACCCAGAGCACAGCCCTGAGGAACAAACCAAGCGTCTAGTCCAGGGAAAGAAACCTAGCGTTTAGTCGTGAGAAACAAACCAAGCATTTAGGCCGGGAGAACAAAACCAAGTTCCGCACATATGATAACAAGAGCTAGGTTCGAACTTTCGATTCAGTCTGGTAGTGTTACTCGGACAGCAAAGGCTTCAGTAAATTACAGGTCTGTCCCTAAGCTAATAGCCGAGTCCCTGGCCATTAGGGCTTGACAAAACATTTTGCTTCTGCATTCTTTGAAAACCTTCATAACCGGCTTTAAATCATGAGTGAAACAGCGTAAGCCCTAAATCACGCACATAGACTTAGCAGTGAAAATTGATTTGGAGTAATCCTTTACTTAAAATCTTTGTTTGACGATAAGAGGCCACAGGGTACAGACGCCGGACAAAGGCGGGACAAAGATTGCTGATCGGGAATAGTAGACAAGGGATTTCTTTGTCATTTAGGCGTTTAAAGCTCGGCCAGCAGTCTTAATTTAGTTGGATTTCACGTCATTCAGTATGTACAGTGTGATATTATACCGATGTCAGCGTTCGGTAAGTAGTCTCGTTGCTGTAAAAAGTGTTGACGAATGCCATTACGCCAGTGATGGGTTTGTTACAAAACATTTAAATAACGACATTTGAAGAAATACGGCAGTACAGTAACGGCTAATATGCTAACCCAGTATCACTAAATGGCTCTTAATACATGAATTTTTACATTATAGGATCCTCAGTCCTTAATTAAACCTTTCTACACTACACGTGCTGAAATCTCGCAACCTTTGTAAGGAGGTTCGTGCATCTGAGATGAAAACCACATAAGACAAAAATCCATACAGGCCAATGTTCAGTGACATTAGAGCTAACTGCTGGTGTTTATCTGGCTATTTTTGGAGGATTACATAAGCTAAAATATGGATAATATGTACACATGTTTAACCGAGGCCATTACAGTTGCATTATACCTGATTATTACTCCAATCGCTGTATCCTATTAGATTCATGCTGGTGAAGCTTTATCCTTAATAAATATACTTTGCTTTCTCCTGTGATATACGACATTAGGTTATAAATATACTATTGATAGATAGTTTGAATCCAACGAAGATCCAAGGTTTCCCGTAGATTTCGTGGGATGATGACGCACGTGTTTGAGGCTTAAACATAAGGTCATAGATGTTAACTTTCAAGTCGGCCAGGAATAGCCTTTGAAAAAAATCATCCTCACAAAGCCCACTCCTTTATATTCACCAAACGTTGTATAGATGACCGTCTGGCAGTGCATAATCAAAATATAAACCAAATCACTCGAATAAAATTCCTCATAGTGCACATCTTAACTGGATTGGTATATTCTATCTAAAGAAAACGACCAAGAGTTAGTTTCACGAAGCGTTGTACATTTTTTATCGTGCATTTGTTATACGATATTGTGTACGTCCCTATTACCGCATCATCATGATTTCAGTCTAAGTGATAAAATATTGTTATAGGGATTTCTAAGTAAAGGCTTTGCCACCAAAACTCTAAACATCATTACAATTTTTTGTAACCGTATTCTGCTACGGGACTGCTTTGTTGTTAGGCCTATTTATTATTTATACATCAGTGAAATCCCAGTATATCCTTCACTGATAAAAATGATATCTTCACCAGTTAGATATCATTTTTGTTATTACATTTTGCTATTACACTGCTGGAGACCTTGATCCATGACCCACAGTTCGTGGGCCGCATCACAAGACCTTGCACTTCCGCGCAATATATAGTTCGTCAAAAAAGAGGTAGAAATTCTTCATGTGCTTAATTTACGTAAATACCTATATTGCATTAGCATTAAGCACCTTTGTAGAATGTATAATTACTTACAGACAGCTTTAAAACTGTAAAAAGGTTTTGTGAGAGCGTACGTGAACGAAATTGTTGCGCGTATGAATAGAATCAGGAATACGACGGTCAAATGTACGATAAAAACAAATATTGTTTTCGTGAAAGGTAGAAATGAAATCATTTCCACCTCTCACTCGAACAATATTTATGGTTTTCAACCTTCACTGTGCAATATCGTCTATGTATTTAATTCCACGAATTCGAATTCAGCCTTCCCTATTTCGACCGTGGCTTTGTAAGTCAGGAGATTTGTCAGTGTACGTTGGTGGTTCACTCCGGTCACCCAAGATTCCTCCACCCATAAACCTTACTGCCGTCATATTAATGATAAACACCAATCAGTCAAGGTTAGGGGCGGTGTAGGCATCGTGCGGATCTAACACTACTGTGTTTATATGAGCATCAACACTTTGCATATCTGTACGTCACATGTGGGAAATGTTTGCCAGTAACTTGCCAAACGTCTGTGGGTTATTCCGAGCACTCCGGTTTCCTCCACTCATAAAACTGACCGCCGTTGATAAGTGAGAAATTCTTGAGTTTGGCGTTAAACAACTATCAAATAAATGATATATCGATGTCCCTTCCAGGTCAAGGGCAGTTGTGTTCAGTTAGCGTTTGTCACATATACTTTCATCCCTTAAGATTGAAAAAAACTATTTACTTAATGTCTTTATAGGATGGTTTGGAAGAACTCATAATTACAGTGGATTACACTTTTCATGAATTTGATATCTCAAGGTCTGAAGAAGGAATTTTCCTGCATAGGTGTGTATATGCATTTTAAATAGGAGTAAATAGAATCTGATTTCAAAAGACCCGAACGACTTTGACATGCAATCTACAATTAAAAGCAGTTGTAAGCTGTAGAATTCCCCTCATGAACATCATTCCCCGGGAGTTCTTTATGAGCTGAGTTAATACAGAGTATTTAGGCCTAATTAGGATGCTTCTGGATAATCTACGAAATGAAATCCGAGAAAGCTTTAAATGATTAGTTTTGTGTTTGAAATCATGGGTCTCGACCTGCCTGATGTATTGTCTTGTCACCAGAGATGTGTATATTTCCGTTTTACTGCTCCCGCATTTTCATATCATTTTCGTCATCACAGTATACAGTGCCGTATTTAATCTCCATATTCGCTCACTCCGTACAGTCAGGTTACTAGTATTAATATTTCTGATTAGATACCCATAAATAGACCAAGTAACATTGTCAGTGGCTTTCCTCAAGTTTTACGACAAGAAGGAAAACACGACGTCTAAGTGTGTAGATCCATTAACCATAGCGAAGGAAAGGGAGATTACCAGCAAATGAGATTACCAGCCTCTCGTTATTTCTATGAGCTCATACAGGCGTGATCAAAAAGACAAAGCATTGCTTCTCTGAATTCAAAAAATTCCTCTGATGTTTACTTTGTAGGATGTTATATATGGATATGGATGCTGCTGTAAACAATGCACCCTCAAAAGAGAACTACAGCGTAGTATCGTCCTCATCTGATAATAACAATGTCGGTGAGTGGCAGCGCAAAGATATGAAGAGATTTTACCTTGCCCATGAAGTCAGTCGAATACAAAAGACCATTGTTTCTGTATAGTGCACGTTTTGACAAATTCCCAGAGATTCATTGTATCATCAAAGTCGTATTATTTCAAATAAGTTAATAGCTTAATCTTAATATCAGAGAAAGGCGTGGCAAAGATCTGAAGAGACGTTAACTTTAAATGTAATCTGCACAATACGAAAGGCCATTGTCTTTACACTTAGTTATGAGTTAGTTATGATTGTGTCGAATTGATCGGACCGATGGTTAATCCACCAGGTACATGTTATTTCTAAGATGTTGTCGAAAGGCTGTGTGCGTAGGTCGTTACTCACGCCGATAAAGTATTTATCTAATCACGAGTTGTCGATTCAATCTAGTACAAACGATATCAGCATTGAGGAGTGGGGCTAGAGCAGCAACGACAATGTGAGGATAGGCAAATGGTCAATTTACATAATTTATACGACTAAGATATCAGGTACAACATCAGCACACTCAACCACAAGGTATTTTCTTGTGGAGATATTTAATACACATGAAGTCTGTGAACAAACGGGTAATTTTACTACATTTTTCTGTCAGAACGATGGATCAAAACATCAATGGACTCTTAAAAACATAGACCCCACACAAAAATAGATTTAAATGCAACATATACACCTCATATAAGGCTAGATTTAAACATATAGACACCATACACTACTGAGCCTGAACACAGATCCTATACAAAGCTAGATTAAGTTCTAGGAGCATAACAGATATTTACCGTTATGTGATACCGTTACGGTAAATAATATACACACAGAGCATCAGCGATGGAACATCCACCTTGTGTCATTGTGCGTTCTATTCATTTAAAACTTCAGGTCAATAAATACAATACTTTTTAAGATACCAACCTTAACATTTTGTTTAACATTGACTCTAATACACAATACACTAAGTCAGGGATTTAGTAATTTGCAGAACTTTATATGTACATGCCGAATTAACGATGGAATATCCCCTCCGTGCTATTCTGCGCTACACGTGCAAACCCTGAGCTCAATACACGCAGTACTTTTTGAAAAAAAAAACACCCCTAACACTTTGTTCGACATCGATTCTTATACACAATACAAAAGTCACGAATTCAGTAATTTATGGTACTTAATATGCCCACATCCAATCAAGGATCGATCAATATCTCATGCGTGGTATTGTGCTCTATATGTGTGCAAACCTCAAGCTCAATAGCTGTAGTACTTTTTAAGATACCACCCCTAACATTTTGTTTAACCATGATTTCTGTGTTATTGGACGCCGACCCCCAAGCTCATGGTACGACTCACGCTACGCCAGTGCTTCAGGGGAGCTTAAAATAATCAATCACAGTTTCTCGACGGGGATGAATTTGTCGATAGCAATATCTGCATAATATTCGGTGATAACCAAAAGTTTTCACAAACCATCTCCCTACTTTAAGTAGATCTATGCCTCTTCTACACGTAGTGTCAGCCTTGACTTCCATAGAAAATAATGCCCTCTACATGTAGTGTCAGCCTTGACTTCCATAGAAAATAATAGACTCTACGTGTAGTGTCAGCCTTGAAAATGTCACCAGAGTGCAGGTATCAAACTGGACAAAAAACGACAACGCTCACCTCTCAGTGGATATGACAGAGGAGATAATTTCAATTTTGACATAATTCATTGCCTTGCGAGTTTTTTGACAGCAAACTTCAGATGACCATGTGTAAGACACCGTACACAGTACGCGTAGTTCACAATGTTAGATAATGTGAGTGGTATGGTATCAGGCCTAGAACTGTTTGTTACAAAAACTATAGTAGCTAACTATATTCCATCAGTCTTCTTCGTTCTGAGAATTTTTTGAAAATTCACTCTTTTCAATAGAGATCAACATAGACAGGACGTTCAGAATCTAGTTTCTAACTCTACATAACGACTGGCTAAGATATTGCTGACATTGCTAAAAAAAAAGGTCGATTGAAAACAGTTTTTCAAAACTACACTTAATACTGATTTCCAGCACAAAAATCGTCAATAATACATTTAAATTTCGTAGACGAAAGGCATATCCAAAATCAGGTCGTAGGTCATATTTGTAAGATGTTTCGGTGTTTTTCTGATAATCTGCTTTTAAAGTATCTGATCAATGGAGATATCTTTAGCAAAGTCCAGTTCTTGAAAACGTAAGTAGATATGACTGTATCAAATTTTGGACGTAAAAGTTAATTACAAATAACACCACGTGATGAGACAGAGTGTTACAGAGTCATTGTTATCAGTGGTTTTCGGTGTATGGCCCGAATCCTCTCCCCGTTTGAGACAAAGTCGAAATGGACGGTTGTTGTGAAGTCGACACGAAATTAGCGAAAACAATGATCTTTTTGTACGGTTTTGACCTTGATTTTGGCTTCAGTATTCTGTATATGATGACCTGGTTGAAATGTTATGTCCACGTTGGAGAATTCAGTGGCCTTAATTCTCAACTTTGGGCCATGAGAGATGAAAATCCTGGCTTTAAGGTTCCATTTGTGCAGCTGCAATTAGAAGTCAAGTCCTAATACAATATTGTACTTGTTTCTCTGAGAAGAAATAAAAATGTCTTTTTTCGTTCGCTTATTCTTTCAAGCAGTTTTATTTTCCCCTTCAGCGCTCTACACAGCATTATCCTTATTAGCGAAGGGACTGTTATCTTACATGTCAGATACTTTTAATCAAGCTTATTACATGGATGGTGATAGCTGAGATAAGCAGAGCCAGTTGATCTCCCGTTACCATGTCTTATCCCGTTACCATCTCCCGATCAACAGATATCTGTGACGTTGGTTCGCACCGATCGTTGATGTTCAGACGTTGTTGTTGTTGATGTCTGTGCTGACCTTGAGCTGAACATTCTGACCAGGGCTTGTCTGTAAGAAGTCCCCAGGATCGGATAGAGGCCTGGTCGAATGAAACGATGAAAATCTGTCAAGAAACTGCTTGCCACCAAGACCTCCGTCGACACCGTACCGCCTGTCAGGAATGTCAAATACACGCCGTAGAATGGAACGTAAAACAAACAGTACGTTATGTACGACAGGAAAATGACGAGGGCGCTGCGCAGCTCTTCTTTCACCGATATGGACGTCATTTGGACGGCGTTCCCGGCCGCCACTCGACGCTTGCTCCTCCTCACGAAGCAAAATATCCATGTGTAGGATGGAATCATCACAACGCTGGGCAAAATTATTGCGCAAAATATGTTGGTGATTTGAAAAGCTTTTGTCGGATCAGCGTCATAGGCGAAACAAGAACCAGTTTGGTCGGAGTACAATATGTAAATCTGGATGCCTTTAACGGTCACCGGAAGTGATATAACCAAAGACGCCAAAAGAACGAAAACCAACATAGCGACGGTGTATTTTACCCTGAAGACCTTGTAGTACAGCTCGTGCCGGGTGATCATCAAAAGCCGGTTCAAGCTGATGACACACAGCGAAAATCCTGTGGCAGTAGCGGAGAACTGCACCATGAATGCGGAATACGTGCATGTTGAAGCACGGTTATACTGCCACCTAAAAGAACAAAATTACCCAGCTTAGATTAAAATTTCACTATTCATAATAACATTCATACATTTAGGTTAAGTGACTTAAAATCAAATCAAAAGCAACGCGATGATAAAGTTCGCAAATTGCAAACTCAACAAAACTTCGGGCGTTCAAAACCGGAAGAAACTGGAATGGTATCCGCCATTTATATTATAAATATTATATCTATCATCTTTTTACGCCCAATCCCGTACGCTTAAGTTGGAACTGCGCTGCGCTGTTTTCTGCCGATAGTCTATTTATTTATTTAGTTAATCGATTGATGTATTACACCGTACTCAGGAATATTTCACTTATACCACGACGGCCAGAGGAAACCCACGACCATCCACACGATGCCGACAGACGTTCCGACTTACGACCGGAGAGGAAGCCAATCCGATGGGCCCTTAGGACTCCTTTAAGTGATGTGACATCACGCCAGACAGCCAACATGGAATAATGACATGTAGCTACATGGGTGGCTAGGTAGTGAGGACCATTAGCTATTTATTCTGTTGATAAGCGTTGAACAACAATTCAAATTTAGCCTCCCGTTTCCTTCCGCCATACAGCTGGCCGCCGTCGTATAAGTGAAATATTCTTGAGAAGGGTGTAACACACCAATCAAGTAAATAAATAAAATAAATAAATGTGATGTCTAAGTTTTAGACCGTGTCGATACCCATACTGGTTATGTAACATGAGCTAGTCCGTCACCAAAGAAACTGTTTTTATTTGTCTATTCACAAATAATAAAGAGATTGTAATAGACTATCGGCAGAAAACAATTTAGCGCTTTTCCACCTTAGTGGGGTAGTTTCAAATGTGACACTTTTCACTCGATTATTTTTCAGGCATCCACGCGGAAGTGAAACATACAATTCCAGTACTGAGAGCACAAGTTACACCTTCGTCCCATAATGACATACGAGTGACTTTACCTTCCGGAAATTCCGGTCACGAGGTTGATCGACACCATGTGGAGGATTCGGTGGAGGTCAACACAACACATGAAGATCACAATGAGGTTGGCTGATGTGCGCATGCTCGGTGATCTCAAGATGGAGGCGACAAGTAAGACGTTCGTCACGGATCCAAACAGAGCCACGACCGACACCATGGAAATCAGAATGGGAGTAAACCTAGAATCCATCAGCCAATCCTTTTGACCGAATGACAGGATTGACAGCGTCGCTTCTTCCGTCGAGTTAGACATCATGGACTTCTATCTTCCACATAGATAATTATAACAAAGATATTTATATATTTGATTGTTTTTCAATGCCATACTAAACAAATATGTTTTAACTTATACTATGGTGTTTAGGTTTATGGTTAAAGGAAACCGGAGTGCTCGTGGTAAACCACCGGGATTTGGCAATTTACTGACCAACTTCCCGACGTGTGACGTATATACATGCACATCGTATTGATCGAAGACAAGCGAACAGTGAAAGCAAAGGAATCTACAGTTAAATTGCCAATCCAAGGCTGTGTTTGAACACGCATCTGTACCATCGCTTCGTGTCATCGTGTCATCGCCTTACACCATCGTGCATTTGCTTCGAAACATCATGCCATCGCTTTGAGCCATTGTGCCATCTCTTCGGATCATCGTACCATGGGCCTTAGGCGACGTGGTGTATTGTGGTACGTACATTTTATTACCATAGTTTATTTTTTTTAGCCAGTCGCCTATATTCAGCTGTCTGTAAAACCAGCCAATTACCTTTCGTTTGTGACACGTAACACCACACCACATTGATATGTTGTGCGTTTATATAATTGCAAGGAAAATCCCGTTAGAATACTTTTTCTATTTCATAATTTTAAACTGTCAGCCTGGTTTCAACACAAAGGACTCAAGAACTAGAAGTGTGTTAAATGGACCATAGGCGTGGAGAGTAATTTCTTTTACAATAGCTGCACCAACATGTGACACAACAAACTCTTGCAAACACAGCCTACACAACTGTCTCAGCGAATAGACTACATTGTGTTTATTCCTATTATCTAGCTCTAAAACCATACTTCGATGAGATCACATACTTCAAGAGCTGAAATAAAATCCATTTATGAAGGTTATATTATACTAAAACGTGCGAACTATGTCAAATTTGATAACGTCAGAAATAGGATTTAGATTAGACTCAATAGCAGTTTAGGTACTGGTGTTGTTCTGTTGGGATTTATATGTAATGATTATGCATTGAATAAAAATTGTAAATATGTTTAAAGTCGTGCTTTCAATTTATGTCGTGAAAGGTTATCGAATGCGCTTGCGCTATTTTGGGGAACATAACGGTAAAAGTCATATACCAGTCGGTACCTTGATTGCCTGTGGTAGCGTAGGTAGTAATCTTGTAAAGCAATCTACTTGAATGTATTTCATAGCTCCTATTTATTTTTAAGCCTACCTTAGCTATCGAGCGCTTGGATAGTCATCGAAACGGTGGAAATAGCCACAGAATACAGGTAATGTAGATCACACGGCGGATATGCCATTTGACCTTCACCTCTTGGGTCACTGCCCAATAGTTGATCTCTCCAACTGTGTGAATGCCAACAAACTTGTTATACAAAGTTTTTCAAGGAATTTTGTGGAATGGGCTCTCAATTACATTTACTACGTGATGAACATTTGGATATAAAAAGATGGAAAAGGTTGACAGATTAGCTAGTTGTGAGTGTGACTCATTTTCCCATTGTATACGCAGCGTTGGCCAATCGTTGTGCAAAATTCACGTGATCGCGGGTATGCTATCAAGTAGGCGATATCTTTAGCCTGTGTGATGGCACCATTTCATTATGCAATTAACGTTTTATCAGGACCAGCTGAGAAGTACGTACAATGTAAATGGTACAGATTTGTACAGATTTGATTGTTAAAGTTTACATGAACAATTGTACATAAATTAATTGTTATCGTGCACTAACAGGTCTTTAATATCTTTAGTTTTTGACACACATACCTGTGGGCATAGCTTTGACAAACTCACTCACGTGAAATAGACTTGAAATAGATAGCTGACTGCCCGCGAACTCGAGATGACGTGCACTTCTTACGTTTTCACTGACAGTTCTGTACTTCAACCACGGTACACATAAATAAGTTATCGTGCTGACAGATGACGACACAACTGTACTGCCTGCCTTACATTATGAGCCATAGCGATGCATGTTTCAGAATCAAGTTTCACGATGGCAGACCGACACAACTGTACTGCCTGCCTTACATTATGAGCCATAGCGATGCATGTTTCAGAATCAAGTTTCACGATGGCAGACCGACACAACTGTACTGCCTGCCGTACATTATGAGCCATAGCGATGCATGTTTCAGAATCAAGTTTCACGATGGCAGACCGACACAACTGTACTGCCTGCCGTACATTATGAGCCATAGCGATGCATGTTTCAGAATCAAGTTTCACGATGGCAGACCGACACAACTGTACTGCCTGCCTTACATTATGAGCCATAGCGATGCATGTTTCAGAATCAAGTTTCACGATGGCAGACCGACACAACTGTACTGCCTGCCGTACATTATGAGCCATAGCGATGCATGTTTCAGAATCAAGTTTCACGATGGCAGACCGACACAACTGTACTGCCTGCCGTACATTATGAGCCATAGCGATGCATGTTTCAGAATCAAGTTTCACGATGGCAGACCGACACAACTGTACTGCCTGCCGTACATTATGAGCCATAGCGATGCATGTTTCAGAATCAAGTTTCACGATGGCAGACCGACACAACTGTACTGCCTGCCTTACATTATGAGCCATAGCGATGCATGTTTCAGAATCAAGTTTCACGATGGCAGACCGACACAACTGTACTGCCTGCCTTACATTATGAGCCATAGCGATGCATGTTTCAGAATCAAGTTTCACGATGGCAGACCGACACAACTGTACTGCCTGCCTTACATTATGAGCCATAGCGATGCATGTTTCAGAATCAAGTTTCACGATGGCAGACCGATCTTTTTTCATTCACAAAACGGTATATTGATGATCTGCCAGCTTTAAACAATCCATATGTAGCAAAGGCTGTGAGAGATATTTACCCACCTTGGCTGAATTTAAAGGAAATCACAGACTCTCCAGAAGGTACATCTTATCTGGACCTATATTTGTACAAATACCAAAACGCTTTCCTCTCTCTCGCAGGTTGTATGGCTGATTTCACAGACTGCTGAACATAGGCGACTGGCTAAGAGAAATAGACTATAGTTCCACTTCCTGTGTGTACACTCTTAAGGATAAACTTTCGACGCTAAACAAGTCCATATGGGTATGTATACAAAATTTTGAGCACGAAGCAATGACACGATGACACGAAACGATGACAGGATTGTGTGAGCCATTATACTGATACGGGTAAACCAGTCGTTGTCTTAGGTGTGACTCGACCCAGGGCTGACCCTGGATTTACCGCTCCCGAAGCGGAAGGTCTACCAACTGTACTATCGGGGTCGGTAGCATTGTGTGAGATGAAACCGGGAAGAACCCGAGGGAAACCCACGAACATCCTTAGGTTGCTGGCAAACCTTCCAACATACGGCATTAAAAGAAGCCAGCATGAGAGGAAGCTGGACTTGGACTCACAGCCACCGAATTGGTGAGAGACTTCTGGGCCATTGCACCACACTGGCACGCTAACTTTCTCGGCCACGATGGCCCCTCTTTAGAAAAACCATGATGCTGCCCAAAAGGGGGTGGAATCTCAGCATTTTCCCCCTAAACAAGCGGTTTCCAAGCTGTGTAAAAACACAACATTCTCTGCTGTTACGCAACAGTGTTTGTGAACTAATATTGGCTTTACGAGCCTTCCTATACAAAAAATGACGTATTACAGAAAAGAACACAAGAGTATCCACTCTTTGGAATAATTTGATTTAGGCGGGCAACATTCCTCACAATAACGTCCTAACGCGCAAGAAAATAATGTTTAATTTGCAATGACCATTTCTCGTTTTCGTGTAATACGGGCAATTCTCGACGTGTTTAAAAGGATGAGATATATATGATGACCATTAGGCGAATATGTTATACATTTGTTACCTTACTGGAGTGTTTACAGCTCTTTGGAGTCCCGCTGTACTTTCATCCCAGACTGATCCACCGAGCTCCAGCCGTTACCGTGGAAGAAAACGTTCTGTTGCATTCGTAACTGAGTAGACAGTCGGGAATGAAGACCAATTCAAAAAGGAAACCCTGCCTTGCCTATATGTGTCAATCAGCAGTTGAGCCTATCGCATAGATGTCTCCACACTGGGGTCATATTGTACATACGATTGATTGGCTGCGTTGTTTTCTTTGGTAAAATATGACAAAGCGACGGTGTCCTTCCACATGTTGAATGCAATCAGGGCGGTGATCAGTTGGCGACTCCTTCAAGCTGCATTTCCACGGCTTTGAAGCACATCGGAAGTAGGACATAAATGAACTTCAAATGAAGCTGTAATAAACGCCTGAAGATTCAATGAGATTGAATTATATTATGTTCTGCGAGGTTGCAACAGAACTGCATGCCCTATGGCATTAACGTCCACCGTGTAAAATTGTACTTCTATGAGTTTCACATTTATGTTGTTTCTTTAGTTCTTATGTTACTTTTCGCACGTGGGTATTTTCCCCACAGGTATAATATAGTAACAAAGAGTTTATGTAGAGTACCTACAAAAGGGGACAACAGCATTGTACAGGAAATACGCTGACGAGTGATACATTTGTGATTTACTTTCTCATAAATTGGAAAACATTGGTCAATAAATTGGGTTAAATTTTCTTGTTGGCATATCTATAACGCTTTTCCGGAATTGCATCATAGGCATAGCAGGAACCAGTTTGGTTGGAGTATACTATGTAAATTTCACTGTCTTTGACAGTCACCGGAAGTGACATGATCATCGACACGAGAAGAACGAAAACCAATACGCCGATGGTATATTTTATCTAAAAGACCTTGCTGTACAGCTGGTGACGCGTGATCATCAAAAACCGGTTCAAGGAGACAATCCTGTGGCGTTGTCGGAGAAATGCGCCATGAAAGCAGAATAAGTGCACGATGAAGTACGGTCATACAGTCATATAAAAACAAAAGGAAAAAGTTTCAAATGTCGGTTCACTACAAATTTTTCATTTTTAAGAACATGACATTTATACCATTCGGGTTAGGCGAGGAGTCATAATTCTTCTTTATTCACACAGGCAGTGAAAGATGACCGCTTGATATTTCTAGTTCATTTCTACGCCCCAAAGCACTATTGCATAAATTGTTTGATGTAGCACTGAGCTGGCACTACAGCACTATTACCCTCTAACCATTAGGCCAACGAAGCTGTCCGGTAGCACTGATGCGCGAACTGACTGTTCAGTATAGCCCTGATCACGCCCCATAGTACTATTGTGTGAAATGATTGTCCAGTGCAGTATGGAGCAGGCCCCATGGCACCATTGCGTGAACTGATTGTTCACAGTTCCAGTGAGCAGGCTTCATAGCACTATTGCGTGAACCGATTGTTCCATATAGCAGTAAGCAGGCTCCATAGCACTGCTACGTGAACTGACTGTTCAATATAGTATCAGTATAGTACTGAGCAGGCCCTATAGCACTAATGAGTGAACTAATTGTTCAATGTAGCAATGGTCAGGGCCCATAGCACTATTACGTGAACAGACTGTTTAATATAGTAGTGAGCAGATCCAATAACACTATTGCTTCAATTTGTTGTTCAGTGTAGCAGTTAGTAAAATTCGTAACAAATTGTGAACTATTTGTTCGATATAGCAGTGAGCACGCCGGATATAACAGCTATGTGAACTAACAGTTACATGTAGCACTGCTATGTGAACTGCTTAACGCAGCGTGCTCTATAGCACGTTGCATGTTCAATGTAGCAGCCAGTGGGCCTGATAGCTTTATTGTAAGAAGTAATTGTTCAGTGTTGCGGTGAGCATGCACCATAACACTATTGCTTGAGGAGAATGTTCAGTGTAGCAGTGGGTAAGACCAAAAACAATATTACGTGAACTACCTATTCAATGTAGCAGGAAGCACGCTCCATAACACAGTCGCGGAACCTAAACAGCATACCTGCGGATGGTCGTTTCCTCCCACCATAATGCTGGCCGCCGTCGTATAACTGAAATATTTTTGAGTACGGAGTAAAACACCAGTCAAATAAATAAATGTTGGATGTAGCATGGTAAAGGCCTCAAAGCACTACTGAACCGAAGTAAACCTTAATATTACATAAACCTTTGTTTTATTTTCTGACATGCAAAGTTTCTGTACTGTGTTTACTTAAGGGTTTTTTTCGATGTAAGAAATTAAAAATAAAAACAAAATGTTAGAAAAAAAGACTAAGGACGAGAGATTTACAAAGTTGTATAAAGCCCATCTGCCTTGGGCCTGGATGATGATTTCGCCTATGGCATTGGCTGTTGGAAAGTCATAATTAACGCGAATGATTGACACGAAGCACTTTATATGTCGAGTGACCCTATTTTCACTTGTCTTGGGTATTTAAACTTGGTGTTTATCACCGCACTCAGGAATAAGTATCACCAAATCTCATGACTGACATGACTGACATCATGCTAATATCTTGGTGGTTGTAAGTTGCTCTTTGAGCTCTTCAATTCTGTGATGTATCATAATTTATTTCTAAATTTCAGCCTTTAAACAAAACTGACCAACGAAATGTTGATGCATGAGTGTTTCCTTCCGAAATTCCAGTCACGAGCTTGATCGACACCATGTGCAGGATCCAGCTGAGGTCGACACCACACATGAAGATCAAAATGAGATTGGCCATGTACGCATGCTCGGTGATCTCAAGATGGAGACGACAAGAAAGACGTTCGCCACGAACCCGAACAGAGCAATGACGGAAACCATGGAAATGAGAATGGGTGTGAATTTAGAGTCCATCATCCATGCTTTTTTGCCAAATAACACGCCTGATAGCGTCTTTTCTTACATCATATTAGACATCATGGCCTCCCCCTCATGTCGTTTTCTTGACAAAAAGATAATTTTGGCACATATTACGTTGACAAAAACATGTGCGATGTGCATCACAAGCCGAAACAGCGAGAACTGGATTCACACAAACGCCCTCGTTTGTCATGAGCCTGATGGCTGCTGTGGCCAAAGCTTTAACAATATAAGCCAAGGCGGCCACTTGTTTTTAACCTTTTATACTTGTGTCTTCTCTCAGTTAACCACGGGTTAGATGATAACAGGCATCTATACTTGTTTCATTTTTTTGTCCGAAAACTTGTGCAAGACGTATTTCACCATAACATTAATGAACTTTTTCGATACTGACTTTATCGATAGAACATCAGAGGTGCTGGTTCAGTTAAATACCACTTAAGGTATTTGTATCATTACAACATAAATTAACAGATTTTAAATTAAAGAAGGAGCAAAATCCTATTTCTGTTCATTCATAATCATTTATTAGACATTTTGATGGTAGGCGTGTTGTTTAAGTTAGGTTAGCAATGAACCGTCCTACTTTCTATTATTCCGTAAAGGCGAATTACAATTTTGTGAACAGAATTTTGTGACATTAAGTACCGCGTAAGTATGTATGTATTTATGTGTGTGTGTGTGTGTGTGTGTGTGTGTGTGTGTGTGTGTGTGTGTGTGTGTGTGTGTGTGTGTGTGTTTGTGTGTGTGTGTGTGTGTGTGTGTATGTGTTTGTGTGTGTGTGCGTGTGTGTGTGTGTGTGTGTGTGTGTGTGTGTATGTGTGTGTGTGTATGTATGTATGTATGTATGTATGTATGTATGTATGTATGTATGTATGTATGTATGTATGTATGTATGTATGTATGTATGTATATATGTATGTATGTATGTATGTATGTATGTCTGATGTGATGTATCATCACTATATAAATTAACAGATTTTTTAATTACACTACAAGCAAAATCCTATTTCTGTTCAAACATAACAATCATTTATTTAATATTTTCATGTTATGCCAGTGATCGGATTTATTCTTGTGATGACTTTTGATAGTATCTGTTTTAAACACTTGAACAAAGACTCTCTCATAGTAACACTTGTATTGTTTTCACCCCAGTTTATAGATCTGGGAGTTCCCATGTAGTCTATTAACAGTTCCTGTAAAAGGGTAGTCGAAATTGTGCTCGTTGACAGAAACACAACCATTCTGTCCTATTCCTATGCAGACATATTGATTATTAGACAGTGAGATTTTATTTATGCAGTACATAAAATCCAGATAGGTTCAAAAGAATTTGTTCCCGTATTTATAATGACCATTAAACAAATTATTTGTACAATTCTTACCTTAGAGAGATTTCCCTTTCAACTGATGTGTCCGTCTCTGTACTTGCATGAATAATAGTCCCATCAAGCACTGACAAGTCATTATATTGGAAAAAGATGTTCTATTGGTGATGAGAAAATCCCACGGATTAACGACTGGTTCAATGACTGTATGTCAGGCAGTACGACCTCACAGGCCTATAACAAGGAATCTCAACATTAGGGCCTTTTTGTGCATGAGATTCATTGGGTGCGTTTTCTAATGGCAAATATAACGAAGTTATGAATCCTATAGACACATAAAAGGCCAAAGACATCGCGACCTGCTGTTGACTCCTTCACGCAGCGGTTCCAAGGCTTTGAAGCGTACGAGACAGATGTACTTCAAATAAAACTGTTATAAACGCCTGGAGATTTAATGCTTCTACGTTATGTAATGTGCTAGAAGGCGACAACAGAATATTATGCTTTAGGATGTAAAATCCCAATGTGTACAACTGTACAATTTCTCTCAATTTCGCACAAAAATCAAATGTTACTTCTGTAGATCCAGTCTTACTTTTTCCGGGTGGATTGTTGCAAACATTTACTCGGATTACTATCTACAGTACGTGTTTTAATAAAGTACATAAAATATATTGTAATGAAGGATCTTAATAACAAATGGGAAAATAAATTTAGCTAAATTTTCCAATTGACATATATGACGTATGAAGTAAAGTCATATCGCATTCTGATCAAATTTTTTCACAACCCACTCTGACAGGGAGAGCAAAGGTTCTCATCTTATTAAATTTCCCGGGAATCTTACTACATGTAACTGGGTACTGTGTCCATTACAGGTTTGCCTGACAACGTTCTGAAATGGCCAATATACTTGTGTTTTTACTCGAGGGAACTATTTCTGAACAGGACTTCCTTTGGAACATGTCTCTACTAAAATCATGATAAATCTAGTAATTACACACTACCAGGTCTTCAAACTTGTAAGTTTACAAATGCTAGTCTCAGTCAGGGGCACTGGTATTAAAAGTTCGAATTTCCGAAATATTGTACACCTTTTCTCATAACGCCGAAGACGCGCAAATATTTGCACTACAACCAAAAATAAAGGACCTATTTCAGCAAGTTATCTAAGTGTACAGTTTCGTACCTAATTCGAACACTCAATTTATATAAACAGTAATTTATGTAAACAGATGAAATAATCTAAAAATGAAAAAGCTAAAATTTCTTTGTTGAACCAGATGTTCATCTGATGATGGCTGTGGCGTTGGTAGGCACAGATCGTTGTTGTTCAGACGTTGTTGTTGTTGATGTCTGTGCTGACCTTGAGCTGAACATTCTGACCAGGGCTTGTCTGTAAGAAGTCCCCAGGATCGGATATAAGCTTGGTCGAATGAAACGATGAAAATCTGTCAAGAAACTGCTTGCCACCAAGACCTCCGTCGACACCGTACCGCCTGTCAGGAATGTCAAATACACGCCGTAGAATGGAACGTAAAACAAACAGTACGTTATGTACGACAGGAAAATGACGAGGGCGCTGCGCAGCTCTTCTTTCACCGATATGGACGTCATTCGGACGGCGTTCCCGGCCGCCACTCGACGCTTGCTCCTCCTCACGAAACAAAATATCCATGTGTAGGATGGAATCATCACAACGCTGGGCAAAATTATTGCGCAAAATATGTTGGTGATTTGAAAAGCTTTTGTCGGATCAGCGTCATAGGCGAAACAAGAACCAGTTTGGTCGGAGTACAATATGTAAATCTGGATGCCTTTAACGGTCACCGGAAGTGATATAACCAAAGACGCAATAAGAACGAAAACCAACATAGCGACGGTATATTTTACCCTGAAGACCTTGTGATAGAGTTCGTGCCGGGTAATCATCAAAAGCCGGTTCAAGCTAATGACACACAGCGAAAATCCTGTGGCTTTACTGGAAAACTGCACCATGAATGCAGAATAGGTGCAGGTTGAAGTGCGGTCATACTGCCACCTAAAAAAGAAAAACACAAAAAACAAAACCATCCAAATTTAGCATCATGTGTTTAAAATACATTGTAAAACCGTATGCCCCAACCACAGCAAGGCCCACAACTATTTATGCGATACAACCTACGAACGATGAATGATACGTTATTCGGAAATGTTCTGAAATCTTGGATCGGTCATTCGATAAGTCGTAGGGGATCTTGGTGAATCTTAAAAAATATGAAGCTACCACCAGCGACCTATATCAGGTCGCAGAAGTCGCAGAGGTCGCGGGTGATTTTTGTGCTGCTACGATCGACATCTGATCGGTTGGGCTCGGTCGTATAAGAAACGTAAACGATCTCCATGAATCATATGCATTTTTTGTCATACAGTGTCTTTCATTTCATGCAATCCATGCAACCCGTGACTACCCGGGATAGAGAGTCGATAGGTCAGTTCAGCTGTGACTGTAAACAATGCCTTGACCACAATCAAAACATCAAACGAATCGCAGATAATCGTAGCTCTGGTGTTATTTATTTATTTATTGACTTGATTTTTTACGCCGTACTCAAGAATATTTCTGGGGTTACTAGGTCTTTAACTAAGAATACACACTGACGGCGAGAGTATTCCATATTGTCAAGTTTCTCTGAACAGGGACCGTGATACCGGGTGTATAAGGCAGTTATAGGCCTACACCGCTTGTCAATCATAGTGGTTGAAAAGCTTAGATCATTCAGTTGAGATTAGGAATCTGTGCATAGCGATACGTACGTGCTGGCAAAGAAAATGCAATAACAAACATGACTCCTTTTACGCAGAACAGCCAAGCACCTTTCCCGCCTCATAGGGTCTTTAAACTTGCCATTTACCTAGTGGCGTGGAACATAGAATCGACGTATTTAAGCTTCTAATTCCAGATATAGAGGTAGAAAACAGAAAGTAATAAATCTATAGTCCTCATGTGTTCTGCACATCTCATGTTTTTCTAACACAAAACATAAGTTCGTTTAGATACCCTTAATCATAGTTTGATTTGTCATCGGGTTCGATCCATGTTTATAACCTCCGAGTTTGTCAACATAATTTATATTGTCAATTTATATAGTCTTCAAAAAAGTTTGAATTTGGTGTTTGAATCAAGCTGCCTTTAATAACTCTTCTATATTAAAGGAAATGACACTATTTCTAAAGCTGATGCATATCCTAAGAGCCACCCATTTAAACTGGACAATACACGAAATAAAGCTCGTGGGCGAACATTAGCGTCATTATATTAGTAGCTTATCGCCAGAACTTGAGGTTTTTTATAGCGGTTTTGTACGACATTGAAGCAATCATTTATTCATTTGATCGTGTTTTTACTCCTGGTAAACGATAATATAATAGCCCTTGGGGTTATTAGTAAGTGTATAACTGCAATCAAACACCTCAAACTCAGCGATAATCTTTACTAAAGTCACAAGAGGTCGGATTTAACCACTTAAATGTGGCAATTTTGCCAATTAATATTCTATCGCCTAGGCCTATACGCTAAAATAACCAACGATGTGTACAATGTAGACAGTGACACAAAGACTACATAAAATATGTACCATTTCTGCTTTAGTCATTGTTTTATTCTCACTACTTATTGCAATAATTTAGTTGCGGCTTTGTCAGGCCTGTAAGTTTTCCTAGCACGATCATTTTCCAGCTTGGACCCGTATTCCCATATGAAACAGATAAGGCTTCTCATTATCTTACCTGCCGGAAATTCCGGTGACGAGGTTGATAGACACCATGTGCAAGATCCAGTTGAGGTCAACACCACACATGAAGATCACTATGAGGTTGGCCGATGTGCGCATGTTCCCGGAGCTCAAGATGGAAATGACAAGCAAGACGTTTGCTACGAACCCAAAAAATGCTACTACGGACACCATGGAAATCAGAATGGGCGTAAACCTAGGGTCCATCAGCCAATCTTTTTTGCCGAATGACAGGACTGACAGCGTCGCTTCTTCCGTCACATTAAACATCATGGACTTCTGTTTGGCTTCCACAATAGTTTCCTCTCACGTCGTCTTCATGAAAAAGGCATAAACAAAATATACAGCTTTGAATTAACCATTTTTGGACAGCAATGTGTTATGTAATCAGTTACATGTCATATACGTGCCTATTAGCATTTCTTAGGTCACATTCTACATGTGATAGCTTCATGATGTGTCAAAATCGTTCAATGAGAGAACTCTTACCCGCCTCAAGACTTCCCTATTCTTTCCTGCAGTGCACCACACTCTTTATTGCATACGTGTACCTTTTCTCGTGAAACACATATAGGTAGTACACATTGCAGCACTTCAGCGGAAAACGTCCTTTCTGCGATGTGGATTTCTTTTTGTACCCACTCACCCTCTCTTATTTCGAAATTAAATTTTCCTGTGCAGTAGTACTGTACTTTATCAAATACCATCATCTCTGGAGTTCTCTTCAACTATACTAGTGTGATGTGTTTGCTGAATAGATTATCTCCCTACATCGGTATTTTGCACTGAACTGATGGATCTTTGCAGGATAAATTCGTTATATTGTTACTCAGTGATAGGTTACGCAAATATATGGCGTCAGTAATCCTCATCTTGGTGTGGGAATGTTGTGATCGAATTGTCATTGCAGCGTAAACATCCTATTTTAGGATCATGATTGTCGCGCAGATACTAGTATGAGTGTATATTGTCGACAAACGAGTTTAATACGAAGTTATCATCAGAGTAACAAGAATTAACGACTAGTATATATAGACTAGTATGGAGCTGTCTAGAATGGAGCAGGAAGGATCTTTTTATTTACATTTTTAAGGCCACGTATTTAAGTATTCCCATACTGCACATAATTTCGAAGCGAGGTTTCTTTGGCAGTATGTATGTCCCAGTGCTGATATAATACCACCAGAACGGCATACCGAAGACAAAAGGGCATATGACGCCCCAATCAATCTGGAATTCGTATACCTGCTGACCACAAACATGGACGTTCTTAGTCAATAATCGCATGTCCAATTCCCCAAGAAAACGTCCAACACAAACCACCAAATAAGAATATAAAGTGAGAAATTAGGATTCATGCAAAGAGAAGCAGTCAACAGTTTTCAATTACTGGAGCCAGGAACAGGTACTTTGCTATTCAAATAAGAATAAGTTACAATGTCAAAACTGAAACTGAAAGTCGGGGAGAAAGGAAACCGTTTTAGTACAAATACAGGTCCAAATGCTTGTAGAGTCTGTGGTTTTATCTAAATTCAGCGAAAGTGGACAATTGTATACCTTTCATAGCCTTTCCTGTATATGTATTGTTTAAAGCTAGCAGATCATCAATATTAATAGCCTCCATATCGTGAATGAGAAAGATAAGTCTGATAAGGATTACTTTGTACTAACCCCTGCATTTACTCGCATAGGTAATAACAATTATATATCTACTGAAAAAGAAGAGGGTGTGCATGGGGGGGGGGGGGGGGGGAGGGGAGGGGACAGGGGTTGTGGTTGCACAATTTGTCACTTTATCGGGATACCTATACACTATTGATAAAGATGGTTTCCCCGAAATTCACACAGATGTTACTAAATAAAAATTCACCATGTATAGTGCCGTCACTTGTACATTTATGTAATGGATTTAAAGAAGGCTTTGTTACATTTAACGTTTATGTAGCGGTGACCGGTTCTAATGAACACGCAAAAAAGTAATTCATTGTAACAATCAAAAACTAATTCTCTGTGAGGAATAGTAGTCTAGAGGTAAGAAAAATTCGAAGTGGACACGCTCTTATACCGTATGTATTTTTGTGCGTCTATTCTTCATTGAGACTTTTGAGTCCTTAAGAATCCACACACAGTATTAATTCCATTAATAGAGTGCATATAATTTGGTGGCGCAGCCTCTTAAAACCACAATAAAGTGAGGGTTTGTATGGGCATTTATCTATTATTGAAATCCAGTATATTGTGGTATATGTGTCGTATATATCAGAGCATTGCTGTCTTTGAGAAAGAAAAGATTCCATATTCTAGCTCAACAGAAAATGAACATGTTTAAAATACGGCCTCATGATTGAAGAAAAACGGGCAGAGCCCGGGGAAACCCACGACCATCTGCAGGTTAGCAGTGTGATAGTTGGCAAATGGTCACAGAGCCTCCAGTCAGTTTACCTCAGCTAATGCTTCAGCAGCAATTTAGCACCGTTGTTTAAGCAGAATTAAGTAAAGAAAGAGTGCCGAGATGTTAATAGCAAATTTATTAGACATCACTGGCGTATAATTACTCAAAAGGCTGTGGTGCTATCACATTTAACATACAAAACATTGAAACAATGCAAATGGGCCTGTCGTCAGTTTCACGAAGCGCACTTAGTTAAGTAAACCCTGAACTACTCTGACATCGTATATTGTAGGGATATAGTGCACTTGCCTAACAGCTACTTAATACTAAGTACACTTCATGAAACCGACCCAGACCTCGATGTCCACAAGTAGACCCACTGGCTCTGCATTTCTTACCTGGGAGGGGATTTCCTCTACAACCCTTGGGTATCACTGTGTAAGGCTTACCTATACGACTGGCCACTACATCTGTCACTAGCGACTATATATGTTATGTGTTGATATATCAACAAACAGCCAGGCCTACATCGTTTGATCTGTGTTGAAATAGCTTGTAGTATGCATCAAATTCATTGGCTACTTCATTTTCTATATAACACAGAGGTGATGCCTTTCATCATGTTCAGTGACAACGACCTAGCGAACAATCGGTGACTTCTGATGAAGATTTCTTCAAGATGCACTTCCAAGGCTTTGCAGCTTAGTGACGGATAAAGACGCGATAAATGAAGTAAGTATAAAGGCCCTAGGATTCAATATTATTGAACTGTGTTAGGCTATGGGGAGAGGAGAGGGTGTCAAAGGAATGTCCTGCTTTACGGTGTACGAGCCCAGTTTATATAAGGGCTGAGAATTTACAACAAACTCACATACATGTACATATATTGCCCACAGCTACCGGGATCGTGCCAAGCTGTCAGTTGACAGGACGTAAAAGATAAAATGGTTCATGGGGAAAACTTTGTGAGTTTTGTGGACGAACATGAAGTTTCTTTTTCTTACGTCACTGGATTCTATTCTTCATCAGCTGGCGAGTATATCTGAAAGTGGTTCTAAGTAAATTTTCCTCCTTTCGCAGTTTAAAAAGACTGGTTGCATCACAGAGTTATCTCGGATTCCTATATACAGAACTGGGGCCTCCGTGGCGAAGGTGGTTAGCCCGCCAGCGCGGCGCAGTGACCCAGAGCCTCCCACAAATGCGGTCCAGTTCATGCTAGCTCCCTCTCCGACCGTAAGTGGGAAAGTCTGTCAGCAACCTGCGTGTGGTTGTGGGTTCCCCCGGGCTCTACCCGATATTCTGCTACCTCAATGCTGGTCACCGCAGTGTAAGTGAATTATTCTTAAGTACGGCGTAAAACACCATTCAAATTAATAAATAAATTTATACAAAAGGTGTGTACACAGTGCCCTTCCTGGGATAACAAAGGAGTGGACTATTTGGTGTCATTCGGGTGTGTTTGAAGTTGGCTCCTTATGACCAGTGTTCGAACTTGAGCTCAGAGGCTGTGCGCCTTTAAGGAGGAAACCTTATTTCCACTAAAGAACGCTACTTATGTGTTCGGTTATACGTTAGAATTCCCAAGAAACTGCCCTAAAGATTTTTGATACGTCCTGAAGACAACTGTCATTTCAAGATTTTAAAATGAAATAAATCCATCATTTCTTGAAACTATTGCACGGTAAATGACTACATATAAGACATGTTACATAATATTAATATCAGTGCATGAACGACCCACGTGCGTTGCCTGGTGACAAATCTGATAGCGTGCCTAGTCAGTGAAGAGACAAGGAAGCCTCAAGACGACACAGTTGTTTATAAACGTTTAATGCTATCATGAATACTGTAAAGCGTAAAATATACACGAGCCAGTGAACATTTTAATCTGTTTTTTTCTCTCAGACCGATGGCGCTGGTGGGTTGGCTGCGGGTGCTGTTGATGGTTGTGCTGATTAAGGCATGGGAGCTTGTGTCGCTCCAGCACCTGAAAGCACTGTTACAGAAAGAAAGAATTAATAAGCACACAAACTATCGGAAGTAAGGAAACATCATTGTATCGTGCTTAGTCAATTGCTTTAGAATTGGTGTAGAATAGAATTTGGTAGAGAATGGACCGAATGGTCCAAAACTTAACCTTGGCCTGTAACCTACCTTGGTGAATCCATATACCCCGATGGTATGAGGATAGGCCAGATACCTGGAATACCTCCTCACCTTGAACAGGGTTCCTGAACGAAACCTCCCATAACAAGCGGTTATTCTTCCACCGAAGTACTCCGTTATATGTTGAGATTCGTACTGGAGTATTGTGTAACATCTACTTTGTGCCGTACTCTGTTATATGTACACCGTCCCAACGGATGATCATAATTTCAGCACTGTTTTACATAGCATGTAAGTTGTTTCACGATGAGGCCTGTAATTGAGCTGGGATGAGATCTTTACTGCAATACCTCTACACTGCTGTGCGGTGCTGTATTACATATACTGTGCCCCACCGGATCAACGGGTTTTCAATATTCTGTTACCTGTTGAGATTCCTACAGGAGTAAAGTGTTACTTCTTTTCTGTGCCGTACTCTGTTACTTGTATTCTGTCAAATCGGATCACCGTGATTTCAATATTCTGTTACCTGTTGAGATTCCTACCGGAGTACTATGTTACCTCTACTCTGTGTCGTACTCTGTTACATGTATTCTGTCAAATCGGATCATCATATTTTCAGTACTCTGTTACATCTTAAAATTCCTACCGGAATACTATGTTACCTGTACTTTGTGCCATACTCTTTTACTTGTACTCTGTCCCACCGGATCACCGTGATTTTAATACTCTTTTACAGGTTAGGATCTTCACCAGAGTACCGTGTTACATCTACATTGTGTCTTACTCTCTTACATGTACTCTGTCCCACCGGATCCTTGTGTTCTCTGCACTGTGTTACTTGGCATGTAAATAGTTTCACGATGAGACATCTTATCCTTAATTTTGCTAACTATCTTGTAACTATCTTCTGTTGCATTTATGTATTATGAGACTGTGATGCCAATTTTATTCATAAAATGGTCTTTGGGAGTGTGACTTTAAATTTTATTTAAGTGGTTGATGGCCTGAACTGTGGTTTGTAGTTGTGCCCATCATCTTACCGTACTCGCAGACATATGTGTATTCCAGGTGGGCTAGGTGGCAGTACTGGTCATTCCATTGTCCATACTCATCCATGTCCATCAGGCCGCAGTCCTCTATACACAGACTGACCAGACTACCGGTCAGATAACAGGCAGGCTGACCAATGGCCCAGTTAGAGTAGCCGGACAAAGGTTGGCCTGAAAGCACAAGAGCAGCTACTGACGGACTTGCGTTCTTAAAAGATGTGCACATATCTATATAGTGTTCTTCATCGTTATTAACATCAGTGATTGAATGAATAAGTGTCGTTTAACGACACATTTCTAATATTGTCATTCGGTTTCAAATCGAATTTTGGCTGAGCATGAAGTGCTGGAAAGCCAAAACCTACAAGAAGCGCAGTGAAGTCAACACCTATACACGAAGTGCGGTGAAGTCAACACCTATACACGAAGTGCGGTGAAGTCAAAACCTATACATTTAGTGCTGTGAAGTCAAAACATATATACTTAGTGCGGTGAAGTCAACACCTATACACGAAGTGCGGTGAAGTCAAAACTTATACATGGAGTGCGGTGAAGTCAACACCTATATACGGAGTGCGGTGAAGTCAAAACCTGTACATGAAGTGCAGTGAAGTCAAAACCTATACATGAAGTGGGGTGAAGTCAAAACCTATATACGGAGTGCGGTGAAGTCAAATCCTGTGCAGGAAATGCGATAAAGTCAAAATCTATGCACGAAGGGCAGTGTAGTCAAAACCTATACAAGAAATGCAGTGAAGTCAAAACCTGTGCACGAAGTGCGGTGAAGTTAAACCTATACACGAAGTGTGGTAAAGTCAAAACCTGTGAAGTTAAAACATATACACGGAGTGCGGTGAAGTCAAAACCTATACAGGAAGTGCGATGAAGTAAAATCCTGTGAACAAAGTGCGATAAAATCAAAACCTACGCAACGTACTGTAAAGTTTGAATATTAGTATGCAAAATTTTATTAAACTATATTCCTAATTCTGACATTAAAATTAAAGGGTGTACAAACCAAGTTTAAAATGCCATTTGGTATTTTAACATTTGCATTTATTTAAAGGGATTTGCCAGTAGTACAGATGCGATCTCATGTCAGGGAGTACTAGATAAAATATTCTGTAAATAATGCCGTAAGTCTTCACTCAAAAACAGAAATAACTGAGGTATGAAGACTGAATACAGCGTTAACAGGTGTATGGCAGTCAGTTAGAATGTTGTTCGAGTAACAGTATAATCGTTATGTGCGGTTTTCGCTAATACGGAAGATACAGGGCACACAGGGAAATTTTAGCACTAGAAATAGCGCTATTACCAGAACCGGTAAATTCCAAATAACGGTGAAATTTTACTAACAAAACAAAATACGTTACAAATGTTGTGTCCAGTTATCTCCCTCAACAGTTTCTATATGGAATCAAGACGTGTTGTGAAGTCAAAACCTATACACTAAGTGCGGTAAAGTCAAATCCTACACACAGTAGGTAAAGTTAAAAGCTATACGCGATGACTGGTAAAGACAAGATCTACACACGATATCTGGTAAATTCAAAATCTGCACATGGCGTGCTGTAAAGTGAAAACCTATACACGAAGTGCGGTAAGTGCAAAACCCATACACGAAGTGGGGAAAGGGTCAAAACGTACCTGAGCTACTGTACACCCAGGTGCCTTCCTTTTCCGTGTCATCAATTCCAATCCACACACCCAGGTTGACAAACGGTAAACTCTTGGCCGTCGTATATGTATACTTCTGCATTTCCGCAGACTTGATCTCTACCAGTCGACCGCTCCGCGACTCGCAATCTTTCTTTGCGTCAGCCCAAAACGTTCTTATAGGAACAAACTCCAGGCAGCTGCCACCGAATACACGGAGGGTGGAATTGTTAGGGTTCGCTTTCACGTTGTCTGGACATTCTGGGTCGGCTGAAATTGAAAAGATGCACATTAGTTATTTTGACATTTACCATGCCTTTACTGATTATTCTAATTTATTGAAGTTTACAATCCGGAGATCTTTACAAACCTTCATTTATACAGAATGCTTCATAATACGCCGTTTCCATGAACAAATGTTTCTGGCGCCAATGAATTTCTGACACTTTTGGAAGATCTTTGGCTAAATTATGCATTTATCTAGGAATGTATGACTGTGAGCCAGTTTAAAATAAAGCTTGAATTACTTTACCATTTCATTTTCATTCTTCTGTGAGGGCTATACTTGTATACGGTACCACATACAATTGATTGATTTATTGTTTGAATTACTTAGGGGTTTATTTATTTGTATTATCGGCAATTAAATATTGGTGCCAGGGGACAATTACATGAACAGTTATAGAATCAAACCCTTTCTCGGGTACACAGACAAGAGTACGGGTTTCACCTGTTACATGTGATCATCTGTCAACTATGACGTTGTTGTAGTTTTGATTCTCTAGTCAATTATAGCATCACTGACCTAAAAAGATTTCACTTATGATCAGGGTAATGCTTACAAATAATATCCTTATATATTCTTACTTCAAAACCACAACCGGCGTAAAAGACCACTCAAATAAATGAATAAATCAAAGCATGAAATGGAATGATTGCAATCCTTCTCATGTTAACAGAACAGACATCGGAGTCCCTCTCTACCCCTAGATTACATCGTAGTTAATCGATACTGTATCATTAACGGATCTCTGGTAAACTACATGATTGTAGAATTTTCCCCAGTGGCAACAGGGAACAACTGCGTGGGTAGTGGACAGATGTTATTTTGTAGTTGGTTAGAGAATGCAACGAAGGGATTTGATATTATTTACAAACACTGAAAATAGAGACCAACAAAAGTAGTGCCCTATTGACACTCGAACTCGTGCTCAGTACAAGTGTCTTATCAAGAGCTGGATTGAGTGAGCCTTCATCGACTTCGGTCATGAGGGACGCAAGGTGCAGTGGTTCAAAGCGTATATCTGGACTGCATTGTAACCTTGTGGATTCATGCATCACACTACAGAGTATTACCTTTCAATCGCCTGAGGATAATGAAATCTAATATCTCACCTGTAGTCTTTATATAGAACACACACAAAAGTACTCCTTTACTATCTTGACAGTGAAAGCGATTCATCTATTGGCCTTGTCAGTTTTGTTTAAGCTAAGTACATAAACAAATCTTATTTATCCGTCAATATCACTTCAAGGTTACCTGAAGGACGACATTACTGAACGATCAAAGGATGATTGACAGCAGATGAGGCTCTGTGGGAAATCATCAGCTGCTACGCCCACCAGCTACCCATTCACCTATCTTCTTGTGATTCAGTCACCGAGAAGCAAATGTTTATTGGTTAATCTCATATATCTTGCTTATCGACTAATATTTACCTTTGTGTTGTTGTTGGAATATCCTTTAGTAGCCTCGCGTAAACTTGTTATCGAAAAAGAGATTGGTCACATACTCCTTACAGCGTGTGCGTCGCTCTTTACGTTCGCTTTACATCACTGCCACCTGTAGCAATGTTTGTACAGAAATCTTAAACAATGCCAAGGACTGTGATGAGGCATGAATTGATGTTAGAAAACGCCAAAAACTTTGTGTCAACCTTTGTTTGGAATAATATACACATGCACTCGTTGTACCTAAAGTACGCACAACATGATCCTAACCAACAACTTTATTGCTGATTGCTGATTTAATAGTTCCACGTGAAGACACCGGTGGTAAGGCTTAGCCTAAAGAAGCCTACTTGCCAACTCATTAAGGTCAAGCTTGTCTAGTTGTGGCAGTGATGTATAGGGAGTGTAGGGAGCAAACATGCGCTGTAAGGAGTATGGATTGATGCATCAGGTAATGAATATTAAGTTGTGGAAAACCGCGCAGCAACTATTGATCTTAGGGAAAGTATTAACAAGGCATTAACGTATAATCGACTGTTTTTCGAGAATCGTCTGCCTGATTTTAGAAAAAGGTGGGAAGGGCACATTACTGACAGAAGCTTTAACCCGGATGATGCATTTACTCGGATCAACTAGATTGGTTTGTCCAGCGTTACAGGGGTAAATTGTTTCCTGTATGCTATACCCTAATTCGGCGGAAAGGTTTCCACCGCGGAAAAAAGGTTTATAACTCAGAGAAAAGGTTTCCACCGCGGAGAAACTATTTACATTCTTTTTCAAAGTTTATAGCTGTATCTATTGATTTTGTTACTGTGCCTGACTTTGTTCTTTTTTTTCCACAATACTTAATTTCCCTGTTCTTAATGACAATTTTTTATAATGTACAGCTCATAGTAAATCAGTATAAAATGTTCGAATGGCACTAACAGGCCACCGTATTTAAGTGACTGAGCACATTGTCTGGCCACATGTTAAGGTCATGGTTCCATGCTCAAATCACCTAGATAATGTACAGCAGGCGTGAGTTGTCCACTGTTTGAGAACGAAGGGCCGCGGGCAGAGTTCATGGCAAGCTACGTTTTATTTCTGTTCTAACATACCATTATGAAATAATGGGCCCATTAGGGGGAAAAATAACACCGAAAACAACCGCTCTCTCCTATTCATTAATATGCAACGGTCTACGTTGTGTTGCTACGATTTTGGGCAAGTCTATGCCAATGCAATGGATGGAAATAAATCATCCAATCAGAGAGAGGAACGTGACAGTTCTTAACCAATAAATGCATATTTCCCGCCACCACCTCTGTCAGTTCTAGCTCTAAATAGGAACATAACAGGTATGCAACGACAGAAATATGATGAATGTAAGGAATTGAAGTCAAACTAATAAAAATTGTCAGAAGTGAACGATTTATTTCGTGGAGAAACTTGTAGATTCATTTGAAGCTGAAATGGAAGATGCTTCCTAAGCTGGTAGAGTTGTCGAGAATTTGATGACCATGTGGCACCGATTTCGGAAAAATCAGGCCTACAACCTCTTCCCCTCGGGTCACACTTTGTGTCTGAGTGACGGTACTATGGAGCCAGACGCGCTAACACAAGTCAAAGAGGCATCCGGCGACTGAGAGGAACCAACGGTAGAATGTAAAGCAATGCTCAAAGAGCATTTGTTCTTCAGACGGCCTTTGTGTGTAACTCCTTAGGCTGTAATTGTGACTGCAGTGTCGCGGTGACCGTGGTTTGTGTACCGCTGACTGAGTCGTACATCATTGGAGATATCTGCCATCCTCGAGCACAAGTTGTTCACTCCCATCGCCAGCAATCTGCCGCTATTAGATGGGAGAACGTTAAAAAAAATCCGCATCGTTGCCCATGTTGCACTTATCCAGATATAATACTAAGAGTGCTTATTGTTTGATGCCACCTCTTTATATCTCATACTCAGGATAAGTGCCTATTGGCCACATGATGCCGATAATGGTAACTATTTCACCTTTAAACTTAACAGCCTTACCAATTGTATGTAAATTCATTTTGCCTTTGTCTTCGGAAAACGTGTGCTGTCAAATTGTGGAGAAAACAGACGTTCTGACAGCACAACCCAGCCCCGTATTTTATTAGCAAAATGGAACCGTTTTAGCGTCCATGACGAGGTTAGCAACAGTGTGTAGATTGTCAATATTAGCAAACTTCGCTCACCGTTGCTTTTAGTGTTTTTTTTTTTTTGAGATATGTTAGAATTTGGTGCTATTTAGCTTTTTCATTCTTTTTCTATAATACCTGGTGTTTCTAGCATGACGTTCCACACAATCAGGGGCCAATTTGTGATTTCTGTTTCAATTGTAGGTGTAAGTGTTAAGTACTGAAACCTCTTGATGTGTGCACATTTTAATATAGCATTGATTTCTTTTTTGGGATTGGTGTTTTACGCTGTACTCAAGAATATTTCACTTATACGACGGCGGCCAGCATTATGGTGGGTGGAAACAGGGCACAGCCCGGGGGAAACCCACGACCATCCGCAGGTTGCTGGAAGACCTTCCCACGTACGGCCGGAGCGGAAGCCAGCATGAGCTCATTGAACTCACAGCGACCGCATTGGTGAGAGACTCGCTGGGTCATTACGCTGCGCTAGCGCGCTAACCAACTGAGCCACGGAGATATAGCATTGATCAGTCATCGGTAGTGTTATGTATATAAATGTACTCTTGGGGTTTAACGTCGTTTTTAACACTTTTTCCGCTAGTGTTATAAGATTATACTTATTGTGTGTCAATAGTCTAATAGAAAGGCAAGGGCTAGAATCACTTTTCGACTTTGATTTCATTAAAAAATAATTTTTGTAATATACTTCCTATAAGCGTTCAAGCGGCCTTTGTGGCTGAGATTCCAGGTGGTCCAATAGGTGATGATGATGGCGTCACCAGCTGTGTAAACGCGGTTACCTGTGAGATGAATGCTACCGCTGTCTGAACTGTTCCCACTTCAAACAGGTCTAATCCGTTGACGCCCATTTGTGATTCCAGAATCATCATCAGGCCTAGATCATAACTAAACTACTGTTCAACTCATAACCTCTGCCAATCATCTAAAGATCGATAGGTCATGACAGACCAGTGTGAAGATTAGTATGCAAAATTATAATAAAGTGTGTTCGTAAGTATGAAATTAAAATTGTCATTGCTATTATATCTGATAAAGTCCCATTGTACAAACTCAAATCTGAGATGTTAGATTTGGTAAAATTTTGTTCCGCCAAAAAAGGCCACTAATCAACCTTAGAAGGCACACAATTTACAAATCTGATCCAGTTATCTGCCTTTGTCAAATATATCGAGATATGGCGTATTGCGCGTTACCTACGAGTTGCCTATAAAAGAAACTCAGGCTGGACTACACGGCCTTAGGAATGCCAGGCCGAAATCGGGGTGAATTCCTGGAAAGACATTTTGCAAAACCGTAGCAATCTCGGGCTAGACAAAAACACATATACTTGTACATACAAATAGCAAAGCACTCCCTAAACATTCCATCTGGCTGTTTGCATGTAAAAGCTGTTTAGTTGGACAGACATTGAGGCTAAGTAACAATGAGTACCATATGTCTGTAATAACAGGAAATTACATGAACATTGCCACAATAAAGCACACGTTTTAAGGTCACAAAATTTTCCAATTTCTACTCATCTGGTGCTTACCTTGGACTAGATATGAGAAAACTGCAAAAATCAAAACGGTCAAAATTGCCACTGTGGTACGCGCCATGCTCAACACTGATCAGGCCCTAAAGAAAAGCGGCGGTCAAAGAGCCTAGTTAGGTAGGATGCCACGTAACTGAGACCTGGATCTTATCTCTGTTCCACAAATGGGATATCTTTGCTGACGTGGTAAGATCAGACTAGGGCAAGCGAGATTGCACCTGCCCGACACAGAGGCCGCACAACACACGACATTTGTGAGTTCTAGTTTCTCGTGGTGGTATGTAACCCTGAACGTCCATTTTGGTTGACGGATAGTATACGATTGTGTGCTTTGACGAGCGCTCACATCACGAATCCATCGTATTTCATGTTAGTACCAACCAGCAAGGGACAGTAAAAGCGCTTTGACCGTTATGCTAATGGACACATTCTCGCTGACATGTTGCTTACAACTACTCATTATTACCTGTCTAGTGATGAAACTTTTGCGAATTATCAAACAAATTTATGGGAAATCATGCTGAAACTGAAATCGGATACTGCCTGAGTTTCCACTATTTCAGATCACATGTTTAGGTGATGGTAAATGTGTAGGGAAATGAGTGATTTAGATATTTATTTATTTATTGATTTGATTGGTGTTTTATGCCGTACTCAAGAATATTTCACTTATACGACGGCGGCCAGCATTATGGTGGAAGGAAACCGGGCCAAGCCTAGGGGAAACCCACGACCATCCGCAGGTTGCTGACGGACCTTCCCACTTACGTCCGGAGAGGAAGTCAGCATGACTTGAACTCACAACGACCGCACTGGTGAGAGGCTTCTCGGTCATTACGCTGCGCTAGCGCGCTAACCAACTGAGCCACGGAGAACCACGTGATTTAGATAAGATTAACGACTTACATTATTATCCACACAATCAATATCAAACCAATTAATCACAAATCAAGATGAAATAAAATCAAGGCCTAAAGTGTTACTCCAATCCCATGTAAAGTACACAAAAGTTTTCTTTCCATATATCCTCCGAAACGTAAAACAGCGGTTTTGTTCAGTTTAGGAACGCAGTTCAGTCTTTATCTCAGTCTATATCTTAGTTTATATCTCAGTCTTATCATTGACCTTGCTGTTAAGATACAGATGTACTTACGCTAATGCAGCTATACAATCTTCACAGACAAAATCTAGGAAAAGATCATCTCCACAGAGGAAATATGGGGAAAAAGTCATACCGCATATGAGAAAAAGTGGTCCCCTGAGATCAAATGTAAAAAAGCCATCCCCAGATGTAAATGGATATTGGAATAATTTCATCCCTGAGATGAATTCTCCGGAAATGTCATTCCTGAGGTTATATCTGAGGAAATATCATCCCGGAAATGAAATCTGCGAAAAGGCCATTCCAAGAGATGAAATCTGAGAAACGGCCATCCTCACATATGAAGTTTGAGAAAAGGTCATCCTGACGGATGAAATCTGGGAAACAACCCTCTCCCTAGCTGAAATGTGGGAAAATGCCTTCCCCACAGATGAAACCTGGGAAAAGGTCAACCTCAGAGATAAAATCCGAGAAAAGGCCGTTCCAACAGGTGAAATCAGGGAAAAAGCCATCCTCACAAATGAAATTTGGGAAAAAACCATCCTCAAAAATGAAATCTGGGAAAAAGTTATCCTCACAAATGAAATCTGGGAAAAAGCCATCCTCACAAATGAAATCTGGGAAAAAGCCATCCTCACAAATAAAATCAGGGAAAAAGCCATCCTCACAAATGAAATCTGGGAAAAGTTATCCTCACAGATGAAATCTTGGAGTGAACAAATCCTACTTTTGAAGTGTTCCCAACCACAGGGAGCCTTGGAAAGAGCTAATATGACATAAACCAATACACATCATGTACAAAGATAATTATCCAGTGTTGAAAACTGAAACTATGCTAATTACCTAATGCTACATGATTTATTGTGCGAATGACCAAATTTCCAAGGCCAAAGGATTGCACAATTTTACACAGAGGAAACCGTTTTACAAGGCTAACGGATTGCACAATTTAGCACTGAGGAACCGTTAACAAGGTCAGGGCGTGGTTCAATTTTACACAGATAAAGCTTTTGACATAGCTAAGGTTGACCTAATTTCACACAGATTAAACCTGTGACAAGATCAACGTTAACCCCAATTCTACTAACACAAAACCTTTGGTAGGGTGAGCGAATGACCTAATTTCCCACAGATGAAGCCTTTGGCAAGGCAAGCGAATGACCTAATTTCCCACAGATGAAGCCTTTGGCAAGCCGAGCGAATGACCTAATTTCCCACAGATGAAGCCTTTGGTAGGGTGAGCGAATGGCCCAATTTCCCACAGATGAAGCCTTTGGTAGGGTGAGCGAATGGTCCAATTTCCCACAGATGAAGCCTTTGGTAGGGTGAGCGAATGGCCCAATTTCCCACAGATGAAGCCTTTGGCAAGGCGAGCGAATGACCTAATTTCGCACAGATGAAGCCTTTGGCAAGGCGAGCGAAATATATATATTCAGGCGGTACGATCCGCAGATTTACAAAGTTGAGCTGAAACCCCATAACTGTTCAGGCGGTACAAGTTAGAGATGCGGTACAACCTGCAAATTATGGTGATGAGCTGAAAACCCGGAATTGTTCAGAGGGCGTTATGTAGAGATTTGTGGCTTTCGGCTGAAAACCCAAAACTGTTCAGGCGGTACGATCTGCAGGTTTATGTCGTTTAGCAGAAACCCTATAACCGTTCAAATAGTGTAGAGATTTGTGGCAGAGAGCTGAAACCCCATAACTGTTCACACGTTATAATTTAAGGATTTGTGCTGTTCAACCGCAACCCCATAACTGACTAGGCAATACGATCTGCAGTTTTATGTCGTTCATCTGAAACCCCATAAGCGTTCAAACAGTACAGCGTATAGATTTGTGGCGTACAGCTGAAACCCGATAACCGTTCAGGTGATGCGATCTACTT
The DNA here is from genome assembly GCF_032854445.1 of Liolophura sinensis. Classification (NCBI taxonomy): domain Eukaryota; kingdom Metazoa; phylum Mollusca; class Polyplacophora; order Chitonida; family Chitonidae; genus Liolophura; species Liolophura sinensis. The sequence goes on from NC_088303.1 coordinate 25,076,489, forward strand.
ATTTGTGACGTTCAGCTGAAACCCGATAACCGTTCAGGTGATACCACCTGCTCATTTGTGACGTTCAGCTGAAACCCGATAACCGTTCAGGTGATACCACCTGCTCATTTGTGACGTTCAGCTGAAACCCCATAACTGTTCAGGTGATACCATCTGCTCATTTGTGACGTTCAGTTGAAACCCCATAACTGTTCAGGTGATACCATCTGCTCATTTGTGACGTTCAGCTGAAAGCCCATAACTGTTCAGGTGATACCATCTGCTTATTTTTGAAGTTCAGTTGAAACTCCATAATTGTCCAGTCAGTATGACTTAGAGATTTGTGGCGTTCACCTGTCTTAGGCTACCGATTAAGTAGTACAAACTACAGATTTACGGCATTCAGCTTAATCCAGTTGACTATTTTACCTCATCAATTGCAACACCACCACCGCCCACTTAACAGGTTCATAGGGAAGAGAAGCCTCGCAATACAGAGAAGGAAGACACGTTTTTCGTTAACTAGAAACTTGTTGCCATGGTATACGTAAAGTGTTGTTGAGCATGAGGTTATACAAATACTAAATAAATCAATAAATGGCACTAAAACAATCATCATATAAAACTTGGCGGAAGGAAACAGTGCAGAGTGAGGGGGAAACCCAGGAGCATCCCCACGTTATAATACAAACTGAGAAACCGCGATATCGCCACTTGACTTCCATACTTTTTCGACAAACATATGGCCACCGTCTAGCTGATAAGGATCACCGTGTTCAGGCCATAGGTGAAATGCTGGATCTAGACTGTCACATGTGCTGCCACTCTCACCTTTCACGTTTAATATTTTATTATCTTATAGTATTCCTCAGATGAATTCATCCAATCCTATGAGTTATTTTTACGCACTGAGCCGTCCTCCGAGTTATGCCATGCATCTATTCATCTAAGATTGAAATTATAAATCCATTCATTCAGTTAGTCTAGCCTAGGTACATTTGTCATGATAATGCCCATTAGCATATTGGACACCCCGAGCGCATTGTTGACTGATGTCAAAGTGATGCTCTGCGCTCAGCATGTAGAGGTGGAAGCGTAGAATCTGGCAAATCTGAGTCAACATGCTTTAGTGAGGCAGCATGTAAGACAGGATGATCAAAGACACCACACAAGCCCAGCGGGAAGTACACATTCAATACACAGACATATAGTATTGTGGAGAAACTTTTTATTTCGTGGCACATTTTGTGGCATTAGTATGTATAATACTAAAAATTGTTGACATTTTTCAACCTGTGTTGGTAAAGTTAAAAATAATGTGTTCTCCTGGTATAGGCTCGTAGCTGCTGATACCTGGAATATATAAAAAAAGGAAACGGTGAAGAGACTTGTGCGTGGACAGGGGTTAAGAGTGTGTTACTGATTAGGGTTTAACGTCATACTTAACAGTTTTTCAGTCATGTGACGACGAAGGAGTCCTTAAAGTGTATGTAATGTGCCTTCTTGTTGCAGAACGGATTTCACGCTGAATGGCAAGCGAGGAAGCTAGAACTTCCTGTTTTAACGTCCTAGTTGTGACCCGATTCAGGGGATTGACCCCGGATCTCACACACTGAAGCGGACGCTCTACCAGCTCAGCCGTTAAGGCCAGTCAGGAATGAAGACAACATGATGTATAGTATTCCTCTCTTAATAACCCCTCCGGCCGTACGTGGGAAGGTCTAACAGCAATGTGCGGATGGTCGGGGGTTTCGCCGGGTTTGTCCGGCTTCTTCCCACCATAATGCTGGCCGCCGTCTTATAAGTGAAATATTCTTGAGTATGGCGTAAAACACCAGTCAAATAAAATCAATAAACGCCCTCTGAACAATTATGGGGTTTCAATCAATCAATAAAATAAATCTTTTAATAACCCAACAGGTGATGGTACAAAAAAAATAGACATGAATGATCTAAGCAATTTTTGACTTGTAAACCATAGCCAAACGTCAAGACATTCCAAGTGTTAAAATGGAATAGCATGTTAAATATTGTTAATATCTTGAAATGTTACGGCGCGTAATGATTGTCTGAGCATATTGTTATATTACAATGTTTTAGCATTTATAACCAGGAACACAACACCTAAAAGTGTTACTTTAACATGATATAGTGTTGAATTGCCACACATTGTGAACATGATGTAATGTGTTCTAACATTTTAGAAAAACTTAACCTAACATTATAAATTCTTTCACTCTTCCACTACTGTCATACCAATAATTTTAAAAATGTTACTTGTTGCCGCATCGTCTGGCGCTCAGCACTAAGAGCATGAGTTTGAACCAGCGCCTTATGGAAAGGTAACCTTGTCTAACAACACAGATTTCTTGTTCACACGAGACAGATTTGTATAGAAATATAGAATTAATGGAATAAATCATATGAATGTATTCCCAACACGTAGTTTAATGTCCTCCTTAGTGCTCATGAACAGGATGTTATCCGTCCCTAGTTCTGCTGCGGATTTGTGTGAAATGAGACTGATAAAGAAGCGTACAGATTTACTACGTACTCTCACATATCCACACCGAGGGACAGTTATTATGAAGGTGATGTGGCCAAATCTGGTAATAAATTTGCACTGAATTTGGCCAGTTGGTTTTTCAACATGGCCTCTGCTTCAGAAACTCACCCATCTGTATCTTGATGTTCGGGGCACGTAGAAACTCCCAGCGTGTTTTGTCAAGTGTGAAGTTAGCTTGCCGCTTGTTGATGACTGTGGTGAAATAGCCAAGATCACCAAAGTATTCCACGGTAAATCTTAAGGTGAAAAGATTGTGATAAAATACATTGTCTAGTATGAAGTCTGTTGGTATAGCATTATCGGAGATGTAGACCAGACAACAGGTCAGGCTGCTATTCACAGAGGTGTCCCTAATTATAACGTGAAAGTTCGTAATATACCAAGTATGATTCCAGTGGGACAGAAATGTATACAGCAGTGGTGTGGGCTTAACCAAAATAGTTTTAAAAGATTGTTGATAGAAGAGTTGGAAGTCAAAACTACTCAGTAATGGACAGCCCTCTAGCTGATTTTGAATCTGTTCGGCCTTTTAATAATGTGGTGTTGTGTGGTAACAAAAATCATCAGAATCACACATAGCAAGGTTTATCATGTAGGAACCTGTACTGCTGATATATTTTACCTTTAGCGGCATATCTAACCCCAAGGGATACCGGAATGGCTCACAGCCTTCGGTGAGCATGTATTAAAATGCACCAAATGGTCTGTCCCCTCCTCCATAGTATAGGTTGTCAGAGAGTACATGACCAGGCTAAATAATTCGATCCTACACTTTAAGCGTTGTGTCTCAAGCCTAGTGTACACTAGGTTCTTGGTGGCAAACGGACAAAGCTTAAACCTTACCTAAAGCGTTTATCCAGTCTAGCAGTCCTCTCCATGATTCTCTGGAAGACTTCTCCTTGATAAAGGACTACGACCTGACTCAGCTCAAATTTTGGATCTCTCAGCCGGTTTCTGGTTGTATATGTGACCAGGGGTTGACGATCACGCCTAAATATACAGGGCCAGCTAGAAAGAATTCATAGCGATATCTCTGTTCATTGTTAATTATATCTGGTTTTCCGTTATCAACACGATGTCCTTCATCAGAAGTCATTCAAACAGAAACATAAAATTGCTTTCGCTTCTACTTTAGTCTGTTGAATGCATGTAGCTGTGTCGGCTTCGAGCACCGACGAATGCGTTTACTAGTATATTAGAGCGGAACGTTCACATTATGTGGTCCGTTGTCGCCTCTTGACCGGCCTGTATATATCCTTCACGTGCAATGAATATTTATTTCTTCTGAAAAAATGTTATTGGAGTCACACAATACTATTGCTGTCCGGGCCTCAACTCCAAGTATGTTTAATTTTGCAGTCTTAATTTGTAGAAGATACATAGGTATAGCGATTACACTTCCGCGGTTATCATAGTAACTCAACTTAATTACTATATAATTTAATCTTACTGTGGGAAAAAATAGAAGCAGTCGAATATGTTAACCTCACAGTGATTCTAAACTGAGCTATTTATTTTTACTTGTTTTTGTTCAGCCCCGATCCTAGCTTGTCACTTTAAGAGATGTGTCTTCAGATTGCCAACCTACTTTCTCCAAAATGCTTCGCCACAGTCTCCACATGTAGCGCCACTGATTTTCATGAATATGTTGTATATGTGATTCATAAGAGTATTAATGACAAATATGCATTTTATATCGGCTTCGTGTCATAGTTTAGTCACCAGAAATCGCCTTCACCGCCTCTCTAAGGATAATTGTCTGAAACAGCAGAGCTTCCGGGGCCTTGGCGGCCCCTGGGGCCTTGCCTATTTTACTCAGTGGCCTCAGCCAGCAAACGTCAGAATACTGTGTGAAAAACATAAATAACAGAAAGGACTAATATTTAATTTATCCAGGCTTTCTGCTATAATTTTTGTCACCGGGAACAGTGTTAAACACGTGTCCGGCATCCTGAATTACCACAGCCTCTAGGGCCTGTAGGCACAATGATAGGTACTGTCGTTAAATGTTTTCGATCCCAGATCTTCCCAACTTTGTTGCTGCCTTAGCCCTTGTTCTTCATAAAACGTCGGGTTTGAGGAAATCTGCTAGGTAAACATCCTTCACCTTCTCTACAACAGAAGACTTGGCGCCTTTCAAATCATCCACAGCAATACTGCTGTGCGATAATGGTCAGCACTATTATAGTGCGGAACGATATCAGAGTGTTCCTGACGCGTGGCTTACAGAAATTCGCAGAATATAGCGGAATGACCCAGGTTGCAATCTGTGAATCAAGGCCTAAGCTGTGCAAGACGTAAATATCAGTGTCTGAGTGGAAATTCAAATGTTAAAACTGAAATTAAAAGCCACTCTTACTTGCCAGAAGGTCGGAGATGTATATGTCCATTCCGAGCTATATCTGCATGGTCCGAATCTCACACTAAAGTGGTACGAATTCCTTCATACTGCCACATTGTACACATGCGAAATAATTCTAAATTTATGACGATAATTTATTCTAAACTACTTTGCATATGGTTCATAAAGGACTCCAGAAATCTGTAAAAATAACAACACCATAATCCATTAAAAAATCCATATTGAAAAAGTTGTAAGTTTCAGCAGTAAAGTAAGTTAGTTTTTGCAGTGCTTTTGGCATGAATCACAAAAAAGTCTGCTCATACTCTTATCACATTTGGGGACTCAGTACCTACATGTATATGTGGAAACATTGCCAAAACTACTCCACCCTTACATATTACCAATCACAGAATCTTCTTCTGCAGTTTAGATTGATATAAGAGGGAAGAGCATTAGGTGCCAAGATGAACATTGAGGGATATAGCCTGTTTTGCATACAACTTAAATTCATATCCTGAGGATTACATTAAAATGTGTTTATTTCACACTTTGTGCATAAAAAAATCACATTCACAGGGGTTAAAAACCGAGGATGGTGAAAACTGTTAAGACATGAAAACATTGAGGGGAGAGTAGCAGGTTCTTAGGTGATTCCACTGAAGCGTATCTGTGTTATCTGCCTTCGTGGAAATAAACGCCTCAAAGCAATAACCTAATCATGTAATTAATCTTCATGTAATTAACAAAAAAAACTCAAAAAGTTTAATATCAGACCGCAAAAAGAGATCACAATATGTTACACTTTCAGTGGTGACTCATTAGAAATGAGATCCTGTTTGCACCCCACTGAACTGATTACCCGTAGCCTTCTTGGAAAAGACAAACCTTAATTGCAGCAATGTTAGTCTGATGTCCTGCAGTCCCTCTTGTTTACGACCAGTTTTATCTTTACATAAGGCCAAGACTGATATTAACTGTTAAATCTGTCTGGGTAAATTCGTGCACTTTTGAACAACCGGACCCTGTACAAAAGTACCGCGCTTGCACAATGCATTTTCCCGTCGGTATCAGGAGCAAGAGTAATGCCATCAGACGTGTCAAACGCAGAAAAATATATATAAGGTTGTGTCTTAACATAGCATGAAACAGCCCAACTCTCGAGCTGCGTACATGTATGTAATTTGTTACATACACTGAATTTCAATTTAGTACGATGAACCATTTACAAAAAAAGGATTCAAGAAAAGGAAGTCCAAACGAAGACTAAAACTGCTTACAGTTTCACGGCTTCCAAGCAGCTTCACCAATGGTTCTGAACTTCTTCTTCAGTCCTTAGCAGTTTGTATTATATATAGTAAGATACACAGCCCGTTTTGGGAAGTTATAGAACTAGCTATGTAACTAATATTGTTCTACATGCATATCGAACTTTAGACGGATCCGTCCATTCTTCTTGAAAATAAGTTTTTTCAAGGTTTTGTTTGAAATCCAATATGGCCGCCAATCTACGTGAGCTAGCAGAAGGATCTTCAAAACCGTAAAAGACAATAACACGAGTATTTTGCCAAATGTCAAATAGACGCGATTTCTAGTTTCCTGAAAACGACCAAACGCAAATCTCGAAAGGAGTTTTTCAATCGCCTAAGTTGCCACGATATGTCTGCAAAATTGCCACTGTGGCAGTAAGCCATAATCATTCATTCAATGAATCGTCTTAGAGAGAGCAAAAGAGTTTGCAGCATTTAGCTTAGAAGCCTAATAGGGAAGTTTCGAGATGGAACTCACGTGATACAGTTGGGCTTTTTGTACCTTCGTCGATTAAAGAGTTCGAACTTGAAACTCACCTATTATGCTTATAAGGGAAATGAATAGAAATGCCCCAAATTTTACTCCTTTATTAAAAAACATTTTATGTCTCTTAATTACCTTCAGTTTTATGCATATATACCTTCAATGGACGGAAATCTTCCCCCTTCTTCCACCATGGAGTTACCTATCATCTTCCACCTCATGACTGCAGGCTAGATAATTTCCACATTGACCGTTGGGCACTGGAAAATTGTATTTTCAAGTCTTTTTTAAACTCCAAGGAAAAGGCTGTGTAACCTTCTTGTACTTGAACTTCATCTGTAACTTGTCATGGTGAAGCCATCTACCCAGCTTCCACTCAATACCAAATAACCATTTAGAAATGCCTGGAAAGCTAGTAAAAAGAAAAATGGACAAAAACATTCATAAATTTATCCCGAAGAGACGAAATGTTCCGAAGCCTTCGATACGTCAGTAAGTCATGGTGGGAGTCATATAATAAGTTTGAATTCGATACGAAGAACTTTGGAAAATTAAGTCAGGAAAACTGTATTGTGTCGGACTGACTGACTGAGAGACGAAAAATACAATGACCATGATTGCAGCCCACTGAACCGTATAGACTTCTTGGAAAATTAAAACGTTACGGCAATAGTCTGAGTGAGGTTTAATTAAAGTTCTTTACAAAACAACATGTGCTGTCGGGTATATCAAAGCCCACATCAGCAGAAAATCAGTCATTATGCTGTCGAAAATGGATGAATCGAGCCAAATCTCGAACCAGATCTGTAAATTGCCACGTTGATGCCATGTACCAAGTAGTAATTTAATCGAATGACCGACTGAGAGACTGTGTCCAACTCTATTACTCCTACCACCTCACACTCCCTTGCACCCTCTCCCACCTCCTGCCGACTTCCTTGGAACCGGTAGGAGGCTGATACACGGGTTTTATCTGCTCAAGGTGATCTAGCACAAGTAGTTTACAAGATATTGTAAGTATTTTCACAATAGTTTAGTTAATATGTTTTGCCAATATAAATCTCACGCCAAAGGCAATTTTAAATGAATAATCTGTAATTGGGATGTTTCCTTGTATCCGGTTTTACAGGATGACGCACTTGTCTTCTCTTAACAAAAAAAAGTCTTTGTTGGGATAGACACGTAAGCCTGCTCATTTAATTCAGGCCCTGTTACACATATATCTTGAGGATGTTTGTAGTATCCTCCCACCCTGCATAATGCTGGGCGCCGTGGTGTAAGTAAAATATTCATGAGTGTACAGCGTAAAGCACAAATCAAATCAAATAAATTCCCAATGTTTATGTACTTTCAACCGAACCATGCCACATGGTCATCAGTGAAGTAAACAAGAATTTCAACAGTGAATCAAGGACAGCTGGTAATTCATTGATTGGTATATTTATATATATTGGTAAGAATTTATACGTGTATTAATTTTATCTTAAACAAGATATTATTAATTCGACATTGCCAGGCCAACTGACTGCCAACGTGTCGCTTGTTTAACCGGGGGATCCAGCTATTTTCTTTTGTTAGTATCCAATAGGTAAAATCTCGGATTTTGTTGGTAACTCTTTCTGTTGGTTATGCAAACATAGCTTGTAATAATTCAACTGTATACTTTGAATACCTTGGTTATAAAAGGGGCATATACATACAACCTGGTTGGTATACATTATTAAGACCTGCTTGTATATAGACACAGTTGAGCCTCAGCCAACGTGACTGGCGACAACTTACCGTTATATTCGCCCGCCGTTTTGGGATCTTCAAATTGCGTTCTTTATAGGCCTAACTCTATGAGATCGAATATATAGAGTACCGGTGCTGTCTAATAAGATAAGGAAATCTTCTTGATATTTATTTTCCAGTTTTCACTTTATTGTTCTTTCTAATCTTTCGCTCCATTCTTCTTCCTTGGCAATAAAATTCATAAGTGTACGACTGTCACAAGGTATTTTAACCCCCTTATAAACCCTTAAAGTGAAAGACGGCACCTGACTAATGTTTATGTCCACTGAAAGACTACCATTCAATGTGTCTTAAACCGGCATTAAATATTTTTTTACACTTTTTTCAGCCCTGTAAAAATGTAGTGAAATTTCATCTTGACACAGCTTCAGCACATCTCCATTATCGAGGGCAAGGTGACCTCACGTTGACTCTAGCTCCCTAACTTCAAATGTATTTTCCGTATAATAGTGTAAACAGTAGCCTATAGCTAATTTAAAACTTCTTCTTCTACTGCTTGAGCCATTAATACAGTTGGGCTACTATAGGTTACGAGCACCGTGTTTAAATATTGCATTATTTATGACCTACATTTTCCCCTCTGTGTACGTTATAGTCAGCAATGTAATTCAGCTGAGCGTTCTCTAGGCTTCGTTCGTCGTCATAGGGCAGAAAAATTAAGCACGACGTTAAACCCCAAGCACTCACTCACTCACTCACTCGAGGCTTCGGTGTTTGAGTTCAGGGTCAGGGTACACAGAGTATACATTCTAGAAATAAATATGTGTTGCAAGCATGTTTACAATTAAACAATCCAGAATTTTCTTTACGTTAGTTTATAAATATGAGCCATGGAGTTGTGAAAGTCACAGTCATTTACTCAAGTCCACTTGAGAAAACTGTATTGTGTCGGACTGACTGACTGAGAGACGAGGAGTACGGTGACCATGATTGCAGCCCACTGAACCGTATAGACTTCTTGGAAAATTAAAACGTTACGGCAATAGTCTGAGTGAGGTTTAATTAAAGTTCTTTACAAAACAACATGTGCTGTCGGTTATATCAAAGCCCACATCAGCAGAAAATCAGTCATTATGCTGTCGAAAATGGATGAATCGAGCCAAACCCGACGTTAAACCCCAAGCACTCACTCACTCACTCACTCACTCGAGGCTTCGGTGTTTGAGTTCAGGGTCAGTGTACAATGTTTTGAACTTATTCAAGCGTCTTCACGTTTATTTGTTTGATCTTGTGTAAGGCCTATCGCTGATCTGAGAGTCGAACCAGCCAGTTGTTTCTAATCTTTACTCTCTGATTGTCGTACCCTTACATATATCATTTACAAGGAACTCCAACGACCCTGTTTAAATATACCAGCTGCAGATGCACGGCCGGGGCAATCCTGGTTCAGGTCATAGTTTCCGGAAGGACTGTGCTGGCGATTTTGACCCCTGTTACATGTTTACAAAATTACAGTAGGATTGTTGTACAACTAGATTCATGCTGAATCCTGAAACAACTGGAAATAAATCTAAGCAGCACTGAGGCTGATCTAGGCATCGACTGTCGCTGAATTTTATGTTTAAGTTTTGTTGTGACTCCTAAGATGAGAGCTGTGCTGATCTAGTCACCGCGGACGTCAAAGAAAGCACCTCGGCTTGAACACAGCGATTCAATAATTTTACCATATATTATTTCAATAATTTTACATATCTTGCATGCAAGAAAGACAAGCGAGCAAAATATTAATTCTTCAGTTGTAATAAATTGAGAGAAAAAGTTATAACATAAGATTTCATTCATTTTAAGCTTTTGTCCGGAGACATGTGGTCTTCTCATTTCCACTAATGAATTTTACACTGACTCTGATATTTGTTACTTGGAAACTGCTGACAAAACACTAAAATGAACGACAAAAAATGCATTTGGGGAGATGAATGCGGTTTGTGTTGTGATCGTTGAATATTACATGACTTGTAAATCAACTGATTTTACATCTGTAGTAGTGTGTAAATGATACAGACCTACGATGCTACACTTTGTGAAATGGCCCGTCGGCCACATGTGACTAAATGGTTGTAAACAATCTCAAACGATGCCTTCAATCATGTGTTTGTTTGTAACTTTTGATAATCTGTACCTTTATTCATTGTGAACAGATACATTTTGCGATGGTTGTTTAGGAGATATAAAGATGAATCTAGATCCTAAAAACCCACTATCCTTTATTTTCATTTAAATTAAAACGGGGTCGTGATTAGAGCTGTTTCTATATAGAAGGCAGTTTCTTACTCAGAGTTTGAAGACACTGCCTTCAGTAAACACATCTCAGCAGGTTGCGCTCAGATGCCAATGTCAAGACAGAGCTGATATAATGGGAATGAGGGTTTCACCCCATTTTTGTACACTGAATTAGTAATTCAACTATCTGTACCATTTTGACTCTGACAGACTTTTATGTGGTTGGTGACATTTATTTTACATGAAAACGACAGGCTGTCTTCACATTTTTCCAGCAGGTCGTCAAACCGGCTGCGCTCCCTATACTGCCTATTTGCGGGGGCAAGTCATTTCTGACTGATTACTGTTAGCTAACCCATTTCAAATATTTTTTCTCATCTTACTTTTCAATTCATTTTTGTATCTTCGCCGTAGAGTACATCATGGCGTCGTAGCGTAATCGTGTAGTCCGAGATTACTCTGGCGTTACAGGATTGGCAAAAGTTGGTTCAGCCATAGATGGCCCCGAACAAACGTCAGAGCGCGTTCCATTTAAAAAGAGGATGCAGTTGCTGTAGCGGTTGTCAAGACGTTTGAGGCTAAAATCATCCGTCAAGTACGGTTTCAGGCCCGGATGTTTGGAGTTGGTATGAAGATTGAAAGGGCGCACATCGGATGATAATACCACTGAGCATGTGTAGAGGTGGGCAAGGCATGTGCTAGTTTTTTGTTGTGAATATGTACTCTTTTGAAACACACATTAATTTGGAAAGTGGAGATTTTGACTACTCACAGAGCCCACTCACTATCCCGAAACCATGGTGACTATACACCATGACCTCATACATCAGCTGTAAGTATTGGTCAACCAATATTTCGATATGTTGCACGTACATAGATGAGCTGCATGCATGCACAGGGATGTCACTACTCCAGGTGAAATTCTGGTAAAAATGTGGTAAAATGCTGGGGACCCTTTTTGTATTATTATTATTAATCGAGACTAAATCTGTCGCATTGATGCACAAGTTTTCATGTTACAATAAATGGGAGATAACTCAGATTGTAATGGTGTAAGCCTTGCGCAATCTCATTTGACTACTCTGTAAAGGGCACTCCCAGCGTTCGATACTAGCTCTTTCCACTGAATCGAAACGCCGTGTTACATTCACAATTTCCTCCTCTCCAGGTCAAAAGTGATACTGGAGCCAGTTCCAAGCGGGTTACATAAGGTTTACTGTTTATCATTACTTCCCTCTGTGTGTGTGTGTGTGTGCGTGTGTGTGTGTGTGTGATACTTCTATAGATTTGGTGTAGGAGACAAATGTGTTGGTCTAGCAGAAGGCTTGATGGTTTGATTAACGGATGTGAGTTCTTTGTTCTTTGTTTTACTTTGGTGTTCTGAGAAATACGTTCTTCTATCGGAAAATTTATCTGTTCCACATCACCTTGGTACATTTTATTATAATTTAATTTTTGGTGAACAGAAAGATATACTGAATAAAAATGATACTCGTATTTATTGTATGTAAGGTTTACAGTTCGTTATGTATGGGCGTTTCTCGTCAAGTGCCGCCAGTTTGGTCAACAGATATGACTTACACATACATCGTTTAATGTTTGTTATTATCCCCATGTATGTACAATTTAATTAAATTTTTGTGGAATAGACTTACATATTGTCCAGTTTCTAATGAATGAACTTTATTGCCCCTTATCTCATGAGCATGTATTGTAATATAACTTACATAGGGTGTTTGACAGACAGGTGGTTTTCAACAACGTACATTTGAATCAGTGAGAGAAAGCTACCAGTCATAATTAACATGATTGTTTAAACTGAAACCTTTGAATAAACAGAAAGATATACTTCTAAGGAATTGCTCGTTGTCCGTTTTCAACAATTCGGTACATTTTATCCCAGAAGGATGTTTCCAGAAACGTCCAGGTATGTATTGCTCTAAGCTATTAAGATCCGGAAAGAATCTCCATTTGAATAGAAAATGATATTCATTTCAACTTCATTGCATCGGACACATTTTGTTTCACAGAAAAGAGTTTTAGGTCGTTCCGATTTAGCCAGTGTGAAGAAGTACGGAGTTTGGCAAATGTCTGACAAATAGGGTATTTACACAACGAAGGTTTTAAAGAAAGATCTACAAAGTGTAATCAAAATCAAATAGAGTTGCTTTACCTAGCACGCCAATCTTGCTCAAAATTATCAAACTGCCTTTGCTTTACTAACGAAAAAAATATCGTTTCATTACCGACAGGTTGCGCTATAGAAGCATATAACTACGTGCTCAGGAAATTTTCGTAAAGTCACATTTGTGGTGCAGTGCTTTTCCCACTACACAGTTTCTAATGCAATTATAATTTGAAAACTGCTACACTTGCTCTGATCTTTTTACAATTTGCGGAGTTTCTTCATCATAACTAAAACACAGATTCTTCTTGTTGCCTTTTTCTGCAGCATATTGCTTTAGATTTGGAGATGTTAACTTTTAAACTCCATTGATGACAATAATCAAAGATCCTCGGGATTTTCAGAAAAAAAGATAATATCATTTGCGTAAAGTAACAAATAAAATAAACAAAGACCATGTGCACCACACACAAAATAACAATGAGATCAAACAGTCTCGTTGCCTTAACACCTGTCTGACATATATAAAGGAATTTACACCCATGACTGCGCATGAATTTCACTCTGAACAAGTATTCATACATATATATAACATTGTGTCCAGAGCTTTACCTCTTACACCAATTTTTTCTTACACTTTTGTGAAATATATGGGAGCACAGAATAAATGATTTCCAGAATTCATAAAATGGGTTATAAGACCGTTTAAGATGAAGATGTTACCTACAGTTCCTTACGGAATCCGGCTTGGACAAAATACGTGAAATCAATATAATATCCATCCCAGAAAGAAGAACTCGTTTAACAGCTGGTCAGGGCCAATTGCTGGACAAACTTCTTCTGGTGCTAATAGAACATCAAATTCGTTCTTCCTGTATCTGTTAATAGTTTGTGGAGAGCTCGAGGTACAGAGGTCAAAATCATTAGAGGGATTATTAACATCACAGAAATACTTTGTAAAATAAATTGCTCTTAAATTAGGGTTAGAGGGAAAAAAGTGACCAATAATTTTTTGACATTCGAGCAGCGGAGTTTTTCCATGTGCTTCGTTCTGTTTGCATGATAGGTGCTTCTGCTTTGACAAAGTGTAGTTTTGTATTCCTCTCTGGCTTCTATGTACGCTGTCGTTTTGCTCTTGGAAAATTCACCAAAACCATGGTTTAAAACAACATTAGGGAACTTCATTAGGGAACTTCTCACCAATGTCGTCGCTGTGTGCTTAAGTTCAGCACACGCTGGATTCCTCTCTGCCAGCAACCTACAAATGGCTGTTGGTTTCCTCTGGGCTCTGTCCGGTTATCTCTCACCACAAAGCTGGCCGCCGTCTTACAAGTGATAAAATCTGAAGTGGCAAGGAAATTACTCTACAAACACTTTCCTACATTTTGAACATGCCACTTTCCAAATATACATCAGAATACATATAAAGCATTATTAACGGCTGCTTGCACACATGGTTTTGATGGGCATACGTATAGTCATATATCATATACTCTATAGCGCTATGACATAAGACTGAGTGAGTTAGTGCAGTGTCAAGTGTCAACGGGACTCACACACACGTGACTGCTACCACCAGCAGTCACGTGATTACATTAACCGCAACACTACACCACAAAGTAGCACTTGCCCTGATTTTCCCGGTGCTGTATTCGTGGAGTGGTCGGAAGAAGCTGAAATGCCACATCAGACATC